>NW_028182141.1:0-240000 GCF_964271855.1 Acomys minous
CGCCCACAAACTTTGAGACCACGCCCACAGTGTCTAGAGACACACCCACACACTCTGAGACCACGCCCACAGTGTCTGGAGACACGCCCACACACTCTGAGACCACACCCACAAACTTTGAGACAACGCCCACAAACTTTGAGACCACGCCCACATACTCTGTGACCACGCCCACACACTCTGAGACCATGCCCACACACGTTGAGACCACGCCCACAGTATCTGGAGACACGCCCACACACTCTGATACCACGCCCACACACTCTGAGACCACGCCCACAGTGTCTAGAGACACGCCCACACGCTCTGAGACCACGCCCACACACTCTGAGACCACGCCCACAGTGTCTAGAGACACGCCCACACACTCTGAGACCACGCCCACAAACTTTGAGACCACGCCCACAGTGTCTAGAGACACGCCCACACACTCTGAGACCACGCCCGCAGTGTCAAGAGACACGCCCACACACTCTGAGACCACGCCCACACACTCTGAGACCACGCCCACATAATTTGTGACCACGCCCACGCACTCTGAGACCACGCCCACACCCTCTGAGACCACGCCCACATAATTTGTGACCACGCCCACACACTCTGAGACCACGCCCACAAACTTTGAGACCACGCCCACAGTGTCTAGAGACACGCCCACCCACTCTGAGACCACGCCCACACACTCTGAGACCACGCCCACCCACTCTGAGACCACGCCCACAGTGTCTAGAGACACGCCCACACACTCGGAGACCACGCCCACAAACTTCGAGACCACGCCCACAGTGTCTAGAGACACGCCCACACACTCTGAGACCACGCCCACACACTTTGAGACCACGCCCACACACTCTGAGACCACGCCCACAAACTTTGAGACCACGCCCACACACTTTGAGACTACGCCCACAGTGTCTAGAGACACGCCCACGCACTCTGAGACCACGCCCACAAACTTTGAGACCACGCCCACAGTGTCTAGAGACACGCCCACATACTCTATGACCACGCCCACAGACTCTGATGCCACGCCCACACACTCTGTGACCACGCCCACAGTGTCTAGAGACACGCCCACACTCCAAGAGACCACGCCCAAACGCTCTGAGACCACGCCCACATTGTCTAGAGACACGCCCACACACTCAGAGACCACGCCCACACACTCTGAGACCACGCCCACAGTGTCTAGAGACACTCCCACACACTCTGAGACCACGCCCACAAACTTTGAGACCACGCCCAAACACTCTGAGACCACGCCCAAACACTCTATGACCACGCCCAAAGTGTCTAGAGACACTCCCACACACTCTGAGACCACGCCCACACACTTTGAGACCACGCCCACACACTCTGAGACCACGCCCACAAACTTTGAGACCACGCCCACAGTGTCTAGAGACACGCCCACACACTCGGAGACCACGCCCACACACTTTGAGACCACGCCCACACACTCTGAGACCACGCCCACAAACTTTGACACCACGCCCACAAACTTTGAGACCACGCCCACACACTCTATGACCACGCCCAAAGTGTCTAGAGACACTCCCACACACTCTGAGACCACGCCCACACACTCTGAGACCACGCCCACAAACTTTGAGACCACGCCCACAAACTTTGAGACCACACCCACTTTGTCTAGAGACACGCCCACACACTCTGAGACCACGCCCACACACTCTGAGACCACGCCCACAAACTTTGAGACCACGCCCACACACTTTGTGACCACGCCCACACACTCTGAGACCACGCCCACTGTGTCTAGAGACACGCCCACACACTTAGACCACGCCCACACACTCTGAGACCACACCCACCCACTCCGTGTCCAAACCCAACTTCCACTACCATTCCACAACTAAAGTCCAAACTTGGCCGAGGGGAGCCGTCGTCCTCCCAAGCGGCCGGGTCGACCTGCTCGGCCTTCTGAGGCCAAGTCGGGAGGTGAAGTTCGAGTCCGGCCAGGAGTCTCGGGAGCGGGTCCCCGAGCCCGGCCACGCCCCCGGTGGCCACGCGCAGTGTGTCCGAGGCCCCGCCCACAGATTCGGGTGCCCCGCCCACTTTTGAATCGGCTCCGCCCCCAGACCCCTGACCACGCCCACTGGGTCCGGAGACACGCCCACACACTCTGAGACCACGCCCACAAACATTGAGACCACGCCCACAAACTTTGAGACCACGCCCACACACTCTGAGACCACGCCCACAAACTTTGAGACCACGCCCACACACTCTGAGACCACGCCCACACACTCTGAGACCACGCCCACAGTGTCTAGAGACACGCCCACACACTCTGAGACCACTCCCACACTCTGAGACCACGCCCACAAACTTTGAGACCACGCCCACACACTCTGAGACCACGCCCACAAACTTTGAGACCACGCCCACACACTCTGAGACCACGCCCACACACTCTGAGACCACGCCCACAGTGTCTAGAGACACGCCCACACGCTCTGAGACCACACCCACACACTCTGAGACCACGCCCACACACTCTGAGACCACGCCCACAGTGTCTAGAGACACGCCCACAAACTTTGAGACCACACCCACAGGCTCTGTGACCACGCCCACACACTCTGAGACCACGGCCACACACTTTGAGACCACGCCCACACACTCTGAGACCACGCCCACAGTGTCTATTGACACGCCCACACGCTCTGAGACCACGCCCACACACTTTGAGACCACGCCCACAGTGTGTAGAGACACGCCCACACACTCTGAGACCACGTCCACAGACTTTGTGACCACGCCCACAAACTTTGTGACCACGCCTACACACTCTGAGACCACGCCCACAAACTTTGAGACCACGCCCACAGTGTCTAGAGACACGCCCACACACTCTGAGACCACGCCCGCAGTGTCTAGAGACACGCCCACACACTCTGAGACCACGCCCACAAACTTTGAGACCACGCACACAGACTTTGAGGCCACGCCCACACACTCTTTGACCACGCCCACACACTCTGAGACCACGCCCACAAACTTTGAGACCACGCCCACATACTCTGTGACCACTCCCACACACTCTGAGACCACGCCCACACACTCTGAGACCACGCCCACAGTGTCAAGAGACACGCCCACACACTCTGAGACCACGCCCACACACTTTGAGACCACGCCCACACACTCTGAGACCACGCCCACACACTCTGAGACCACGCCCACACACTCTGAGACCACGCCCACACACTCTGAGACCACGCCCACAGTGTCTGGATACACGCCCACATAGTCTGTGACCATTCCCACACACTCTGAGGCCACGCCCACACACTCTGAGACCACGCCCACATACTCTGAGACCACGCCCACACACTCTGAGACCACGCCCACACACTTTGAGACCACGCCCACAAACTTTGAGACCACGCCCACAGTGTCTAGAGACACGCCCACACACTCGGAGACCACGCCCACAAACTTTGAGACCACGCCCACAAACTTTGAGACCACGCCCGCACACTCTGTGACCACGCCCACAAACTTTGAGACCACGCCCACAAACTTTGAGACCACGCCCACACACTCTGAGACCGCGCCCACAAACTTTGAGACCACGCCCACAGTGTCAAGAGACACGCCCACACACTCTGAGACCACGCCCACAGTGTCTGGAGACACGCCCACACACTCTGAGACCACACCCACATACTCTGAGACCACGCCCACAAACTTTGAGGCCACGCCCACACACTCTGAGACCACGCCCACAAACTTTGAGACCACGCCCACACACTCTGAGACCACGCCCACAAACTTTGAGACCACGCCCACAGTGTCTAGAGACACGCCCACACACTTTGAGACCACGCCCACACACTCTGAGACCACGCCCACAAACTTTGAGACCACGCCCACAAACTTTGAGACGACGCCCACAGTGTCTAGAGACACGCCCACAGTGTCAAGAGACACGCCCACACACTCTGAGACCACGCCCACACACTTTGAGACCACGCCCACACACTCTGAGACCACGCCCACAAACTTTGAGACCACGTCCACAGTGTCTAGAGACACGCCCACATACTCTATGACCACGCCCACAAACTTTGAGACCACGCCCACAAACTTTGAGACCATGCCCACACATTCTGAGACCACGCCCACAAACTCTGAGACCACGCCCACAAACTTTGAGGCCACGCCCACAGTGTCTAGAGACACGCCCACAAACTCTGAGACCACGCCCACACACTTTGAGACCACGCCCACACACTCTGAGACCACGCCCACAAACTCTGAGACCACGCCCACAAACTTTGAGACCACGCCCACAAACTTTGAGACCACGCCCACAGTGTCTAGAGACACGCCCACAGAGTCTAGAGACACGCCCACACACTCTGAGACCACGCCCACAAACTTTGAGACCACGCCCACAAACTTTGAGACCACGCCCACAAACTCTGAGACCACGCCCACAAACTTTGAGACCACGCCCACAGTGTCTAGAGACACGCCCACACACTCTGAGGCCACGCCCCCACACCCTGAGACCACGCCCACTTTGTCTAGAGACACGCCCACACACTCTGAGACCACACCCACACACTCTGAGACCACGCCCACAGACTCTGAGACCACGCCCACAGACTCTGAGACCACGCCCACAAACTTTGAGACCACGCCCACAGACTTTGTGACCACGCCCACACACTCGGAGACCACGCCCACAAACTTTGAGACCAGCCCACACCCTCTGTGACCACGCCCACAATGTCTAGAGACACGCCCACATACTCTGAGACCACGCCCACAGTGTCTAGAGACACGCCCACACACTCTGAGACCACGCCCACAAACATTGAGACCACGCCCACAAACTTTGAGACCACGCCCACAGTGTCTAGAGACACGCCCACATACTCTATGACCACGCCCACAAACTTTGAGACCACGCCCACAAACTCTGAGACCACACCCACGCACTCTGAGACCACGCCCACACACTTTGAGACCACGCCCACACACTCCGAGGCCACGCCCACGCACTCTGAGACCACACCCACAAACTTTGAGACCACGCCCACACACTCTGAGACCACGCCCACAAACTTTGAGACCACTCCCACAGTGTCTAGAGACACGCCCACACACTCTGAGACCACGCCCACACACTCTGTGATCACGCCCACACACTATGAGACCACGCCCACTTTGTCTAGAGACACGCCCACACAATCTGAGACCACGCCCACAGTGTCTGGAGACACGCCCACACACTCTGAGACCACGCCCACAAACTTTGAGACCACGCCCAAAGTGTCTAGAGACACGCCCACACACTCGGAGACCACGCCCACAAACTTTGAGACCACGCCCACAAACATTGAGACCACGCCCACAGTGTCTAGAGACACGCCCACACACTCTGAGACCACGCCCACAGTGTCTGGAGACACGCCCACACACTCTGAGACCACGCCCGCACTCTCTGAGACCACGCCCACAAACTTTGAGACCACGCCCACAAACTATGAGACCACGCCCAAAGTGTCTAGAGACACGCCCACACACTCTGAGACCACGCCCACAAACTTTGAGACCACGCCCACACACTCTGAGACCACGCCCACAAACTCTGAGACCACGCCCACAGTGTCTGGAGACACGCCCACACACTCTGAGACCACGCCCACACTCTCTGAGACCACGCCCACACACTCTGAGACCACGCCCACAAACTCTGAGACCACGCCCACACACTCTGAGACCACGCCCACGCACTCTGAGACCACGCCCACATACTCTGTGACCACGCCCACACACTCTGAGACCACGCCCACACACTCTGAGACCACGCCCACACACTTTGAGACCACGCCCACACACTTTGAGACCACGCCCACAAACATTGAGACCACGCCCACACACTTTGAGACAACGCCCACAAACTTTGAGACCACGCCCACAAACTTTGAGACCACGCCCACAGTGTCTAGAGACACGCCCACACACTCGGAGACCACGCCCACACACTTTGAGACCACGCCCACAGTGTCTACAGACACGCCCACACGCTCTGAGACCACGCCCACACACGCTGAGACCACGCCCACAAACTCTGAGACCACGCCCACAAACTCTGAGACCACGCCCACAGTGTCTAGAGACACGCCCACACACTCTGAGACCACGCCCACAAACTTTGAGACCACGCACAGTGTCAAGAGACACGCCCACACACTCTGAGACCACGCCCACACACTCTGAGGCCACGCCCACCGTGTCTAGAGACACGCCCACACAGTTTGTGACCACGCCGACAATCTCTGAGACCACGCCCACAGTGTCCAGAGACACGCCCACAAACTCTGAGACCACGCCCACACACTCTGAGACCACGCCCACAGTGTCAAGAGACACGCCCACACACTCTGAGACCACGCCCACACACTCAGAGACCACGCCCATACACTCTGAGGCCACGCCCACCGTGTCTAGAGACACGCCCACACTCCCAGAGACCACGCCCGCCCACCCCGAGTCCAAACCCAACTTCCACCACCATCCCACAACTTAAGTCCAAACTAGGCCGAGCGGAGCCGTCGTCCTCCCAAGCGGCCGGGTCGACCTGCTCGGCCTTCTGAGGCCAAGTCGGGAGGTGAAGTCAGAGTCCGGCCAGGAGTCTCGGGAGCGGGTCCCCGGGCCCGCCCACGCCCCCGGTGGCCACGCCCAGTGTGTCCGAGGCCCCGCCCACAGATTCGGGTGCCCCGCCTACTTTTGAATCGGCTCCGCCCCCGAACACCTGACCACGCCCACTGGGTCCAGAGACACGCCCACACACTCTGAGACCACGCCCACACACTTTGAGACCACGCCCACACACTCTGAGACCACGCCCACAAACTTTGAGACCACGCCCACAGTGTCTAGAGACACGCCCACACACTCGGAGACCACGCCCACACACTCTGAGACCACGCCCACACACTTTGAGACCACGCCCACACACTCTGAGACCACGCCCACAAACTTTGAGACCACGCCCACACGCTCTGAGACCATGCCCACATACTTGGAGACCACGCCCACACACTTTGAGACCACGCCCACACACTCTGAGACCACGCCCACACACTTTGAGACCACGCCCACACACTCTGAGACCACGCCCACAGTGTCTAGAGACACTCCCACACACTCTGAGACCACGCCCACAAACTTTGAGACCACGCCCACACACTCTGAGACCACGCCCACACACTTTGAGACCACGCCCACACACTCTGAGACCACGCCCACAAACTTTGAGACCACGCCCACAGTGTCTAGAGACACGCCCACACACTCGGAGACCACGCCCACACACTTTGAGACCACGCCCACACACTCTGAGACCACGCCCACAAACTTTGACACCACGCCCACAAACTTTGAGACCACGCCCACACACTCTATGACCACGCCCAAAGTGTCTAGAGACACTCCCACACACTCTGAGACCACGCCCACACACTCTGAGACCACGCCCACACACTCTGAGACCACGCCCACAAACTTTGAGACCACGCCCACAAACTTTGAGACCACACCCACTTTGTCTAGAGACACGCCCACACACTCTGAGACCACGCCCACACACTCTGAGACCACGCCCACAAACTTTGAGACCACGCCCACACACTTTGTGACCACGCCCACACACTCTGAGACCACGCCCACTGTGTCTAGAGACACGCCCACACACTTAGACCACGCCCACACACTCTGAGACCACACCCACCCACTCCGTGTCCAAACCCAACTTCCACTACCATTCCACAACTAAAGTCCAAACTTGGCCGAGGGGAGCCGTCGTCCTCCCAAGCGGCCGGGTCGACCTGCTCGGACTTCTGAGGCCAAGTCGGGAGGTGAAGTTCGAGTCCGGCCAGGAGTCTCGGGAGCGGGTCCCCGAGCCCGGCCACGCCCCCGGTGGCCACGCGCAGTGTGTCCGAGGCCCCGCCCACAGATTCGGGTGCCCCGCCCACTTTTGAATCGGCTCCGCCCCCAGACCCCTGACCACGCCCACTGGGTCCGGAGACACGCCCACACACTCTGAGACCACGCCCACAAACATTGAGACCACGCCCACAAACTTTGAGACCACGCCCACACACTCTGAGACCACGCCCACAAACTTTGAGACCACGCCCACACACTCTGAGACCACGCCCACACACTCTGAGACCACGCCCACAGTGTCTAGAGACACGCCCACACACTCTGAGACCACTCCCACACTCTGAGACCACGCCCACAAACTTTGAGACCACGCCCGCACACTCTGAGACCACGCCCACAGTGTCTAGAGACACGCCCACACGCTCTGAGACCACACCCACACACTCTGAGACCACGCCCACACACTCTGAGACCACGCCCACAGTGTCTAGAGACACGCCCACAAACTTTGAGACCACACCCACAGGCTCTGTGACCACGCCCACACACTCTGAGACCACGGCCACACACTTTGAGACCACGCCCACATACTCTGAGACCACGCGCACACACTCTGAGACCACGCCCACACACCCGGAGTCCAAACCCAACTTCCACCACCATCGCACAACTTAAGTCCAAACTAGGCCGAGCGGAGCCGTCGTCCTCCCAAGCGGCTGAGTCGACCTGCTCGGCCTTCTGAGGCCAAGTCGGGAGGTGAAGTTCGAGTCCGGCCGGGAGTCTCGGGAGCGGGTCCCCAGGCCCGCCCACGCCCCCGGTGGCCACGCCCAGTGTGTCTGAGGCCCCGCCCACAGACTCACGTGCCCCGCCCACTTTTGAATCGGCTCCGCCCCCGGAACCCTGACCACGCCCACAGTGTCAAGAGACACACCCGCTCACTCCGAGACCACGCCCACAGACTCCGAGGCCACGCCCACACACTTTGAGACCACGCCCACACACTTTGTGACCACGCCCACACACTCTGAGACCATGCCCACACACTCTGAGACCACGCCCACACGCTCTGAGACCACGCCCACAAACTCTGAGACCACACCCACAAACATTGAGACCACGCCCACAAACTTTGAGACCACGCCCACTAACTTTGAGACCACGCCCACAGTGTCTGGAGACACGCCCAAACACTCAGAGACCACGCCCACACACTCTGAGACCACGCCCACAAACTTTGAGACCACGCCCACAGTGTCTAGAGACACGCCCACTCACTCTTAGACCACGCCCACAGTGTCTAGAGACACGCCCACACACTCTGAGACCACGCCCACACACTCTGTGACCACGCCCACACACTCTGAGACCACGCCCACACACTCTGAGACCACGCCCTCACACTCCGAGACCACGCCCACACACTCTGAGACCACGCCCACACACTCTGAGACCACGCCCTCACACTCTGAGACCACGCCCACAAACTTTGAGACCACGCCCACAGTGTCTAGAGACACACCCACACACTCTGAGACCACGCCCACAGTGTCTGGAGACACGCCCACACACTCTGAGACCACACCCACAAACTTTGAGACAACGCCCACAAACTTTGAGACCACGCCCACATACTCTGTGACCACGCCCACACACTCTGAGACCATGCCCACACACGTTGAGACCACGCCCACAGTATCTGGAGACACGCCCACACACTCTGATACCACGCCCACACACTCTGAGACCACGCCCACAGTGTCTAGAGACACGCCCACACGCTCTGAGACCACGCCCACACACTCTGAGACCACGCCCACAGTGTCTAGAGACACGCCCACACACTCTGAGACCACGCCCACAAACTTTGAGACCACGCCCACAGTGTCTAGAGACACGCCCACACACTCTGAGACCACGCCCGCAGTGTCAAGAGACACGCCCACACACTCTGAGACCACGCCCACAAACTTTGAGACCACGCCCACAGTTTCTAGAGACACGCCCACACACTCTGAGACCACGCCCACACGCTCCGAGACAACGCCCACACACTCTGAGACCACGCCCACAGTGTCAAGAGACACGCCCACACACTCTGAGACCACGCCCACACACTCTGAGACCACGCCCACACACTCTGAGACCCCGCCCACAGTGTCTAGAGACACGCCCACACGCTCCGAGACCACGCCCACACACTCTGAGACCACACCCACAGTGTCAAGAGACACGCCCACACACTCTGAGACCACGCCCACAAACTTTGAGACCACGCCCACAGTGTCTAGAGACACGCCCACACACTCTGAGACCACGCCCGCAGTGTCAAGAGACACGCCCACACACTCTGAGACCACGCCCACACACTCTGAGACCACGCCCACATAATTTGTGACCACGCCCACGCACTCTGAGACCACGCCCACACCCTCTGAGACCACGCCCACATAATTTGTGACCACGCCCACACACTCTGAGACCACGCCCACAAACTTTGAGACCACGCCCACAGTGTCTAGAGACACGCCCACCCACTCTGAGACCACGCCCACACACTCTGAGACCACGCCCACCCACTCTGAGACCACGCCCACAGTGTCTAGAGACACGCCCACACACTCGGAGACCACGCCCACAAACTTCGAGACCACGCCCACAGTGTCTAGAGACACGCCCACACACTCTGAGACCACGCCCACACACTTTGAGACCACGCCCACACACTCTGAGACCACGCCCACAAACTTTGAGACCACGCCCACAGTGTCTAGAGACACGCCCACATACTCTATGACCACGCCCACAGACTCTGATGCCACGCCCACACACTCTGTGACCACGCCCACAGTGTCTAGAGACACGCCCACACTCCAAGAGACCACGCCCAAACGCTCTGAGACCACGCCCACATTGTCTAGAGACACGCCCACACACTCAGAGACCACGCCCACACACTCTGAGACCACGCCCACAGTGTCTAGAGACACTCCCACACACTCTGAGACCACGCCCACAAACTTTGAGACCACGCCCAAACACTCTGAGACCACGCCCAAACACTCTATGACCACGCCCAAAGTGTCTAGAGACACTCCCACACACTCTGAGACCACGCCCACACACTTTGAGACCACGCCCACACACTCTGAGACCACGCCCACAAACTTTGAGACCACGCCCACAGTGTCTAGAGACACGCCCACACACTCGGAGACCACGCCCACACACTTTGAGACCACGCCCACACACTCTGAGACCACGCCCACAAACTTTGACACCACGCCCACAAACTTTGAGACCACGCCCACACACTCTATGACCACGCCCAAAGTGTCTAGAGACACTCCCACACACTCTGAGACCACGCCCACACACTCTGAGACCACGCCCACAAACTTTGAGACCACGCCCACAAACTTTGAGACCACACCCACTTTGTCTAGAGACACGCCCACACACTCTGAGACCACGCCCACACACTCTGAGACCACGCCCACAAACTTTGAGACCACGCCCACACACTTTGTGACCACGCCCACACACTCTGAGACCACGCCCACTGTGTCTAGAGACACGCCCACACACTTAGACCACGCCCACACACTCTGAGACCACACCCACCCACTCCGTGTCCAAACCCAACTTCCACTACCATTCCACAACTAAAGTCCAAACTTGGCCGAGGGGAGCCGTCGTCCTCCCAAGCGGCCGGGTCGACCTGCTCGGCCTTCTGAGGCCAAGTCGGGAGGTGAAGTTCGAGTCCGGCCAGGAGTCTCGGGAGCGGGTCCCCGAGCCCGGCCACGCCCCCGGTGGCCACGCGCAGTGTGTCCGAGGCCCCGCCCACAGATTCGGGTGCCCCGCCCACTTTTGAATCGGCTCCGCCCCCAGACCCCTGACCACGCCCACTGGGTCCGGAGACACGCCCACACACTCTGAGACCACGCCCACAAACATTGAGACCACGCCCACAAACTTTGAGACCACGCCCACACACTCTGAGACCACGCCCACAAACTTTGAGACCACGCCCACACACTCTGAGACCACGCCCACACACTCTGAGACCACGCCCACAGTGTCTAGAGACACGCCCACACACTCTGAGACCACTCCCACACTCTGAGACCACGCCCACAAACTTTGAGACCACGCCCACACACTCTGAGACCACGCCCACAAACTTTGAGACCACGCCCACACACTCTGAGACCACGCCCACACACTCTGAGACCACGCCCACAGTGTCTAGAGACACGCCCACACGCTCTGAGACCACACCCACACACTCTGAGACCACGCCCACACACTCTGAGACCACGCCCACAGTGTCTAGAGACACGCCCACAAACTTTGAGACCACACCCACAGGCTCTGTGACCACGCCCACACACTCTGAGACCACGGCCACACACTTTGAGACCACGCCCACACACTCTGAGACCACGCCCACAGTGTCTATTGACACGCCCACACGCTCTGAGACCACGCCCACACACTTTGAGACCACGCCCACAGTGTGTAGAGACACGCCCACACACTCTGAGACCACGTCCACAGACTTTGTGACCACGCCCACAAACTTTGTGACCACGCCTACACACTCTGAGACCACGCCCACAAACTTTGAGACCACGCCCACAGTGTCTAGAGACACGCCCACACACTCTGAGACCACGCCCGCAGTGTCTAGAGACACGCCCACACACTCTGAGACCACGCCCACAAACTTTGAGACCACGCACACAGACTTTGAGGCCACGCCCACACACTCTTTGACCACGCCCACACACTCTGAGACCACGCCCACAAACTTTGAGACCACGCCCACATACTCTGTGACCACTCCCACACACTCTGAGACCACGCCCACACACTCTGAGACCACGCCCACAGTGTCAAGAGACACGCCCACACACTCTGAGACCACGCCCACACACTTTGAGACCACGCCCACACACTCTGAGACCACGCCCACACACTCTGAGACCACGCCCACACACTCTGAGACCACGCCCACACACTCTGAGACCACGCCCACAGTGTCTGGATACACGCCCACATAGTCTGTGACCATTCCCACACACTCTGAGGCCACGCCCACACACTCTGAGACCACGCCCACATACTCTGAGACCACGCCCACACACTCTGAGACCACGCCCACACACTTTGAGACCACGCCCACAAACTTTGAGACCACGCCCACAGTGTCTATAGACACGCCCACACTCCCAGAGACCACGCCCACCCACCCCGAGTCCAAACCCAACTTCCACCACCATCCCACAACTTAAGTCCAAACTTGGCCGAGCGGAGCCGTCGTCCTCCCAAGCGGCCGGGTCGACCTGCTCGGCCTTCTGAGGCCAAGTCGGGAGTTGAAGTTCGAGTCCGGCCAGGAGTCTCGGGAGCGGGTCCCCGGGCCCGCCCACGCCCCCGGTGGCCATGCCCAGTGTGTCCGAGGCCCCGCCCACAGAGTAGGTAGCCCCTCCCACTCCGGTCTCGATTCCGCCCCCTGACCCTGGAACCACGCCCACTTTGTCCTGGGACACGCCCACACGGTATTAGACCACGCCCACTGTCTCTGGGGCCATGCCCACACGCTGTGGCCACGCCCACACAGTCTGAGACCACGCCCACAAACTTTGAGACCACGCCCACAGTGTCTAGAGACACGCCCACCCACTCTGAGACCACGCCCACATACTCTGAGACCACGCCCACCCACTCTGAGACCACGCCCACAGTGACTAGAGACACGCCCACACACTCTGAGACCACGCCCACACACTCTGAGACCACGCCCACAGTGTCTAGAGACACACCCACATACTTTGAGACCACGCCCACAGTGTCAAGAGACACGCCCACACACTCTGAGACCACGCCCACACACTCTGAGACCACGCCCACATAATTTGTGACCACGCCCACACACTCTGAGACCACGCCCACACCCTCTGAGACCACGCCCACATAATTTGTGACCACGCCCACACACTCTGAGACCACGCCCACAAACTTTGAGACCACGCCCACAGTGTCTAGAGACACGCCCACCCACTCTGAGACCACGCCCACACACTCTGAGACCACGCCCACCCACTCTGAGACCACGCCCACAGTGTCTAGAGACACGCCCACACACTCGGAGACCACGCCCACAAACTTCGAGACCACGCCCACAGTGTCTAGAGACACGCCCACACACTCTGAGACCACGCCCACACACTTTGAGACCACGCCCACACACTCTGAGACCACGCCCACAAACTTTGAGACCACGCCCACACACTTTGAGACTACGCCCACAGTGTCTAGAGACACGCCCACGCACTCTGAGACCACGCCCACAAACTTTGAGACCACGCCCACATTGTCTAGAGACACGCCCACATACTCTATAACCACGCCCACAGACTCTGATGCCACGCCCACACACTCTGTGACCACGCCCACAGTGTCTAGAGACACGCCCACACTCCAAGAGACCACGCCCAAACGCTCTGAGACCACGCCCACATTGTCTAGAGACACGCCTGCACACTCTGAGACCACGCCCACAAAATTTGAGACCACGCCCACATACTTTGAGACCACGCCCACAGTGTCTAGAGACACGCCCACACACTCTGAGACCACTCCCACACTCTGAGACCACGCCCACAAACTTTGAGACCACGCCCACACACTCTGAGACCACGCCCACAAACTTTGAGACCACGCCCACACACTCTGAGACCACGCCCACACACTCTGAGACCACGCCCACAGTGTCTAGAGACACGCCCACACGCTCTGAGACCACACCCACACACTCTGAGACCACGCCCACACACTCTGAGACCACGCCCACAGTGTCTAGAGACACGCCCACAAACTTTGAGACCACACCCACAGGCTCTGTGACCACGCCCACACACTCTGAGACCACGGCCACACACTTTGAGACCACGCCCACACACTCTGAGACCACGCCCACAGTGTCTAGAGACACTCCCACACACTCTGAGACCACGCCCACAAACTTTGAGACCACGCCCAAACACTCTGAGACCACGCCCACACACTCTATGACCACGCCCAAAGTGTCTAGAGACACTCCCACACACTCTGAGACCACGCCCACACACTTTGAGACCACGCCCACACACTCTGAGACCACGCCCACAAACTTTGAGACCACGCCCACAGTGTCTAGAGACACGCCCACACACTCGGAGACCACGCCCACACACTTTGAGACCACGCCCACACACTCTGAGACCACGCCCACAAACTTTGACACCACGCCCACAAACTTTGAGACCACGCCCACACACTCTATGACCACGCCCAAAGTGTCTAGAGACACTCCCACACACTCTGAGACCACGCCCACACACTCTGAGACCACGCCCACACACTCTGAGACCACGCCCACAAACTTTGAGACCACGCCCACAAACTTTGAGACCACACCCACTTTGTCTAGAGACACGCCCACACACTCTGAGACCACGCCCACACACTCTGAGACCACGCCCACAAACTTTGAGACCACGCCCACACACTTTGTGACCACGCCCACACACTCTGAGACCACGCCCACTGTGTCTAGAGACACGCCCACACACTTAGACCACGCCCACACACTCTGAGACCACACCCACCCACTCCGTGTCCAAACCCAACTTCCACTACCATTCCACAACTAAAGTCCAAACTTGGCCGAGGGGAGCCGTCGTCCTCCCAAGCGGCCGGGTCGACCTGCTCGGCCTTCTGAGGCCAAGTCGGGAGGTGAAGTTCGAGTCCGGCCAGGAGTCTCGGGAGCGGGTCCCCGAGCCCGGCCACGCCCCCGGTGGCCACGCGCAGTGTGTCCGAGGCCCCGCCCACAGATTCGGGTGCCCCGCCCACTTTTGAATCGGCTCCGCCCCCAGACCCCTGACCACGCCCACTGGGTCCGGAGACACACCCACACACTCTGAGACCACGCCCACACACTTTGAGACCACGCCCACACACTCTGAGACCACGCCCACAAACATTGAGACCACGCCCACAAACTTTGAGACCACGCCCACACACTCTGAGACCACGCCCACAAACTTTGAGACCACGCCCACACACTCTGAGACCACGCCCACACACTCTGAGACCACGCCCACAGTGTCTAGAGACACGCCCACACACTCTGAGACCACTCCCACACTCTGAGACCACGCCCACAAACTTTGAGACCACGCCCGCACACTCTGAGACCACGCCCACAGTGTCTAGAGACACGCCCACACGCTCTGAGACCACACCCACACACTCTGAGACCACGCCCACACACTCTGAGACCACGCCCACAGTGTCTAGAGACACGCCCACAAACTTTGAGACCACACCCACAGGCTCTGTGACCACGCCCACACACTCTGAGACCACGGCCACACACTTTGAGACCACGCCCACAAACTTTGAGACGACGCCCACAGTGTCTAGAGACACGCCCACATACTCTGAGACCACGCCCACAAACTTTGAGACCACGCCCACACACTCTGAGACCACGCCCACACACTCTGAGATCACGCCCACACACTCTGAGACCACGCCCACACACTCTGAGACCACGCCCACACACTCTGAGACCACGCCCACGAACTTTGAGACCACGCCCACACACTTTGAGACCACGCCCACACACTTTGTGACCACGCCCACACACTTTGAGACCACGCCCACACGCTCTGAGACCACGCCCACACACTTAGAGACCACGCCCACACACTCTGAGACCACGCCCACACACTTTGAGACCACGCCCACAGTGTCTAGAGACACGCCCACACACTCTGAGACCACGCCCACAGTGTCTATAGACACGCCCACACACTCTGAGACCACGCCCACAGTGTCTATAGACACGCCCACACTCCCAGAGACCACGCCCACCCACCCCGAGTCCAAACCCAACTTCCACCACCATCCCACAACTTAAGTCCAAACTTGGCCGAGCGGAGCCGTCGTCCTCCCAAGCGGCCGGGTCGACCTGCTCGGCCTTCTGAGGCCAAGTCGGGAGTTGAAGTTCGAGTCCGGCCAGGAGTCTCGGGAGCGGGTCCCCGGGCCCGGCCACGCCCCCGGTGGCCATGCCCAGTGTGTCCGAGGCCCCGCCCACAGAGTAGGTAGCCCCTCCCACTCCGGTCTCGATTCCGCCCCCTGACCCTGGAACCACGCCCACTTTGTCCTGGGACACGCCCACACGGTATTAGACCACGCCCACTGTCTCTGGGGCCATGCCCACACGCTGTGGCCACGCCCACACAGTCTGAGACCACGCCCACAAACTTTGAGACCACGCCCACAGTGTCTAGAGACACGCCCACCCACTCTGAGACCACGCCCACATACTCTGAGACCACGCCCACCCACTCTGAGACCACGCCCACAGTGACTAGAGACACGCCCACACACTCTGAGACCACGCCCACACACTCTGAGACCACGCCCACAGTGTCTAGAGACACACCCACATACTTTGAGACCACGCCCACAGTGTCAAGAGACACGCCCACACACTCTGAGACCACGCCCACACACTCTGAGACCACGCCCACATAATTTGTGACCACGCCCACGCACTCTGAGACCACGCCCACACCCTCTGAGACCACGCCCACATAATTTGTGACCACGCCCACACACTCTGAGACCACGCCCACAAACTTTGAGACCACGCCCACAGTGTCTAGAGACACGCCCACCCACTCTGAGACCACGCCCACACACTCTGAGACCACGCCCACCCACTCTGAGACCACGCCCACAGTGTCTAGAGACACGCCCACACACTCGGAGACCACGCCCACAAACTTCGAGACCACGCCCACAGTGTCTAGAGACACGCCCACACACTCTGAGACCACGCCCACACACTTTGAGACCACGCCCACACACTCTGAGACCACGCCCACAAACTTTGAGACCACGCCCACACACTTTGAGACTACGCCCACAGTGTCTAGAGACACGCCCACGCACTCTGAGACCACGCCCACAAACTTTGAGACCACGCCCACAGTGTCTAGAGACACGCCCACATACTCTATGACCACGCCCACAGACTCTGATGCCACGCCCACACACTCTGTGACCACGCCCACAGTGTCTAGAGACACGCCCACACTCCAAGAGACCACGCCCAAACGCTCTGAGACCACGCCCACATTGTCTAGAGACACGCCTGCACACTCTGAGACCACGCCCACAAAATTTGAGACCACGCCCACATACTTTGAGACCACGCCCACAGTGTCTAGGGACACGCCCACCCACTCTGAGACCACGCCCACACACTCTGAGACCACGCCCACCCACTCTGAGACCACGCCCACAGTGACTAGAGACACGCCCACAAACTCTGAGACCACGCCCACAAACTTTGAGACCACGCCCACAGTGTCTGGAGACATGCCCACACACTCTGCGACCACGCCCAGTGTCCAGAGACACGCCCACACACTCTGAGACCACGCCCACACACTTTGTGAACACTCCCACACACTCTGAGACCACACCCACAGTGTCTAGAGACACGCCCACACGCTTTGAGACCACGCCCACACACTCTGAGACCACGCCCACAGTGTCTAGAGACACGCCCACACACTCTGAGACCACGCCCACACACTCTGAGACCACGCCCACAAACTTTGAGACCACGCCCACACACTCTGAGACCACGCCCCCACCTTTGAGACCACGCCCACAAACTTTGAGACCACGCCCACAGTGTCTGGAGACACGCCCACAAACTTTGAGACCACGCCCACAGTGTCTAGAGACACGCCCACACACTCTGAGACCACGCCCACACACTCTGAGACCACGCCCACAGTGTCTGGAGACACGCCCACACACTCTGAAACCACGCCTACAAACTTTGAGACCACGCCCACAGTGTCTAGAGACACGCCCACATACTCTATGACCACGCCCACATACTCTATGACCACGCCCACAAACTTTGAGACCACGCCCACAAACTTTGAGACCACGCCCACAGTGTCTAGAGACGCGCCCACACACTCTGAGACCACGCCCACACACTCTGAGACCACGCCCACACACTCTGAGACCACGCCCACACACTCTGAGACCACGCCCACAAACTTTGAGACCACGCCCAAAGTGTCTAGAGACACTCCCACACACTCTGAGACCACGCCCACAAACTTTGAGACCACGCCCACAGTGTCTAGAGACACGCCCACACACTCTGAGACCACGTCCACAGACTTTGTGACCACGCCCACAAACTTTGAGACCACGCCCACAAACTTTGAGACCACGCCCACAAACTTTGAGACCACGCCCAAAGTGTCTAGAGACACTCCCACACACTCTGAGACCACGCCCACACACTTTGAGACCACGCCCACAAACTTTGAGACCACGCCCACACACTCTGAGACCACGCCCACAAACTTTGAGACCACGCCCACACACTCTGAGACCACGCCCACAAACTTTGAGACCACGCCCACAAACTTTGAGACGACGCCCACAGTGTCTAGAGACACGCCCACATACTCTGAGACCACGCCCACAAACTTTGAGACCACGCCCACAAACGTTGAGACCACGCCCACACACTCTGAGACCACGCCCACACACTCTGAGACCACGCCCACACACTCTGAGACCACGCCCACACACTCTGAGACCACGCCCAAAACTTTGAGACCACGCCCACAAACTTTGAGACCACGCCCACAGTGTCTAGAGACACGCCCACATGCTCTGAGACCACACCCACACACTTTTAGACCACGCCCACAAACTTTGAGACCACGCCCACAGTGTCTCGAGACACGCCCACACACTCTGAGACCACGCCCACACACTCTGAGACCACGCCCACAAACTTTGAGACCACTCCCACAGTGTCTAGAGACACGCCCACACGCTCTGAGACCACGCCCACACACTCTGTGATCACGCCCACACACTATGAGACCACGCCCACTTTGTCTAGAGACACGCCCACACAATCTGAGACCACGCCCACAGTGTCTGGAGACACGCCCACACACTCGGAGACCACGCCCACAAACTTTGAGACCACGCCCACAAACATTGAGACCACGCCCACAGTGTCTAGAGACACGCCCACACACTCTGAGACCACGCCCACAGTGTCTGGAGACACGCCCACACACTCTGAGACCACGCCCGCACTCTCTGAGACCACGCCCACAAACTTTGAGACCACGCCCACAAACTATGAGACCACGCCCAAAGTGTCTAGAGACACGCCCACACACTCTGAGACCACGCCCACAAACTTTGAGACCACGCCCACACACTCTGAGACCACGCCCACAAACTCTGAGACCACGCCCACAGTGTCTGGAGACACGCCCACACACTCTGAGACCACGCCCACACTCTCTGAGACCACGCCCACACACTCTGAGACCACGCCCACAAACTCTGAGACCACGCCCACACACTCTGAGACCACGCCCACGCACTCTGAGACCACGCCCACATACTCTGTGACCACGCCCACACACTCTGAGACCACGCCCACACACTCTGAGACCACGCCCACACACTTTGAGACCACGCCCACACACTTTGAGACCACGCCCACAAACATTGAGACCACGCCCACACACTTTGAGACAACGCCCACAAACTTTGAGACCACGCCCACAAACTTTGAGACCACGCCCACAGTGTCTACAGACACGCCCACACGCTCTGAGACCACGCCCACACACGCTGAGACCACGCCCACAAACTCTGAGACCACGCCCACAAACTCTGAGACCACGCCCACAGTGTCTAGAGACACGCCCACACACTCTGAGACCACGCCCACAAACTTTGAGACCACGCACAGTGTCAAGAGACACGCCCACACACTCTGAGACCACGCCCACACACTCTGAGGCCACGCCCACCGTGTCTAGAGACACGCCCACACAGTTTGTGACCACGCCGACAATCTCTGAGACCACGCCCACAGTGTCCAGAGACACGCCCACAAACTCTGAGACCACGCCCACACACTCTGAGACCACGCCCACAGTGTCAAGAGACACGCCCACACACTCTGAGACCACGCCCACACACTCAGAGACCACGCCCATACACTCTGAGGCCACGCCCACCGTGTCTAGAGACACGCCCACACTCCCAGAGACCACGCCCGCCCACCCCGAGTCCAAACCCAACTTCCACCACCATCGCACAACTTAAGTCCAAACTAGGCCGAGCGGAGCCGTCGTCCTCCCAAGCGGCCGGGTCGACCTGCTCGGCCTTCTGAGGCCAAGTCGGGAGGTGAAGTCAGAGTCCGGCCAGGAGTCTCAGGAGCGGGTCCCCGGGCCCGCCCACGCCCCCGGTGGCCACGCCCAGTGTGTCCGAGGCCCCGCCCACAGATTCGGGTGCCCCGCCTACTTTTGAATCGGCTCCGCCCCCGAACACCTGACCACGCCCACTGGGTCCAGAGACACGCCCACACACTCTGAGACCACGCCCACACACTTTGAGACCACGCCCACACACTCTGAGACCACGCCCACAAACTTTGAGACCACGCCCACAGTGTCTAGAGACACGCCCACATACTCTGAGACCACGCCCACAAACTTTGAGACCACGCCCACACACTCTGAGACCACGCCCACACACTCTGAGATCACGCCCACACACTCTGAGACCACGCCCACACACTCTGAGACCACGCCCACACACTCTGAGACCACGCCCACGAACTTTGAGACCACGCCCACACACTTTGAGACCACGCCCACACACTTTGTGACCACGCCCACACACTTTGAGACCACGCCCACACGCTCTGAGACCACGCCCACACACTTAGAGACCACGCCCACACACTCTGAGACCACGCCCACACACTTTGAGACCACGCCCACAGTGTCTAGAGACACGCCCACACACTCTGAGACCACGCCCACAGTGTCTATAGACACGCCCACACACTCTGAGACCACGCCCACAGTGTCTATAGACACGCCCACACTCCCAGAGACCACGCCCACCCACCCCGAGTCCAAACCCAACTTCCACCACCATCCCACAACTTAAGTCCAAACTTGGCCGAGCGGAGCCGTCGTCCTCCCAAGCGGCCGGGTCGACCTGCTCGGCCTTCTGAGGCCAAGTCGGGAGTTGAAGTTCGAGTCCGGCCAGGAGTCTCGGGAGCGGGTCCCCGGGCCCGGCCACGCCCCCGGTGGCCATGCCCAGTGTGTCCGAGGCCCCGCCCACAGAGTAGGTAGCCCCTCCCACTCCGGTCTCGATTCCGCCCCCTGACCCTGGAACCACGCCCACTTTGTCCTGGGACACGCCCACACGGTATTAGACCACGCCCACTGTCTCTGGGGCCATGCCCACACGCTGTGGCCACGCCCACACAGTCTGAGACCACGCCCACAAACTTTGAGACCACGCCCACAGTGTCTAGAGACACGCCCACCCACTCTGAGACCACGCCCACATACTCTGAGACCACGCCCACCCACTCTGAGACCACGCCCACAGTGACTAGAGACACGCCCACACACTCTGAGACCACGCCCACACACTCTGAGACCACGCCCACAGTGTCTAGAGACACACCCACATACTTTGAGACCACGCCCACAGTGTCAAGAGACACGCCCACACACTCTGAGACCACGCCCACACACTCTGAGACCACGCCCACATAATTTGTGACCACGCCCACGCACTCTGAGACCACGCCCACACCCTCTGAGACCACGCCCACATAATTTGTGACCACGCCCACACACTCTGAGACCACGCCCACAAACTTTGAGACCACGCCCACAGTGTCTAGAGACACGCCCACCCACTCTGAGACCACGCCCACACACTCTGAGACCACGCCCACCCACTCTGAGACCACGCCCACAGTGTCTAGAGACACGCCCACACACTCGGAGACCACGCCCACAAACTTCGAGACCACGCCCACAGTGTCTAGAGACACGCCCACACACTCTGAGACCACGCCCACACACTTTGAGACCACGCCCACACACTCTGAGACCACGCCCACAAACTTTGAGACCACGCCCACACACTTTGAGACTACGCCCACAGTGTCTAGAGACACGCCCACGCACTCTGAGACCACGCCCACAAACTTTGAGACCACGCCCACAGTGTCTAGAGACACGCCCACATACTCTATGACCACGCCCACAGACTCTGATGCCACGCCCACACACTCTGTGACCACGCCCACAGTGTCTAGAGACACGCCCACACTCCAAGAGACCACGCCCAAACGCTCTGAGACCACGCCCACATTGTCTAGAGACACGCCTGCACACTCTGAGACCACGCCCACAAAATTTGAGACCACGCCCACATACTTTGAGACCACGCCCACAGTGTCTAGGGACACGCCCACCCACTCTGAGACCACGCCCACACACTCTGAGACCACGCCCACACACTCTGAGACCACGCCCACAGTGACTAGAGACACGCCCACAAACTCTGAGACCACGCCCACAAACTTTGAGACCACGCCCACAGTGTCTAGGGACACGCCCACCCACTCTGAGACCACGCCCACACACTCTGAGACCACGCCCACCCACTCTGAGACCACGCCCACAGTGACTAGAGACACGCCCACAAACTCTGAGACCACGCCCACAAACTTTGAGACCACGCCCACAGTGTCTGGAGACATGCCCACACACTCTGCGACCACGCCCACAGTGTCTGGAGACATGCCCACACACTCTGCGACCACGCCCAGTGTCCAGAGACACGCCCACACACTCTGAGACCACGCCCACACACTTTGTGAACACTCCCACACACTCTGAGACCACACCCACAGTGTCTAGAGACACGCCCACACGCTTTGAGACCACGCCCACACACTCTGAGACCACGCCCACAGTGTCTAGAGACACGCCCACACACTCTGAGACCACGCCCACACACTCTGAGACCACGCCCACAAACTTTGAGACCACGCCCACACACTCTGAGACCACGCCCCCACCTTTGAGACCACGCCCACAAACTTTGAGACCACGCCCACAGTGTCTGGAGACACGCCCACAAACTTTGAGACCACGCCCACAGTGTCTAGAGACACGCCCACACACTCTGAGACCACGCCCACACACTCTGAGACCACGCCCACAGTGTCTGGAGACACGCCCACACACTCTGAAACCACGCCTACAAACTTTGAGACCACGCCCACAGTGTCTAGAGACACGCCCACATACTCTATGACCACGCCCACATACTCTATGACCACGCCCACAAACTTTGAGACCACGCCCACAAACTTTGAGACCACGCCCACAGTGTCTAGAGACGCGCCCACACACTCTGAGACCACGCCCACACACTCTGAGACCACGCCCACACACTCTGAGACCACGCCCACACACTCTGAGACCACGCCCACAAACTTTGAGACCACGCCCAAAGTGTCTAGAGACACTCCCACACACTCTGAGACCACGCCCACAAACTTTGAGACCACGCCCACAGTGTCTAGAGACACGCCCACACACTCTGAGACCACGTCCACAGACTTTGTGACCACGCCCACAAACTTTGAGACCACGCCCACAAACTTTGAGACCACGCCCACAAACTTTGAGACCACGCCCAAAGTGTCTAGAGACACTCCCACACACTCTGAGACCACGCCCACACACTTTGAGACCACGCCCACAAACTTTGAGACCACGCCCACACACTCTGAGACCACGCCCACAAACTTTGAGACCACGCCCACACACTCTGAGACCACGCCCACAAACTTTGAGACCACGCCCACAAACTTTGAGACGACGCCCACAGTGTCTAGAGACACGCCCACATACTCTGAGACCACGCCCACAAACTTTGAGACCACGCCCACAAACGTTGAGACCACGCCCACACACTCTGAGACCACGCCCACACACTCTGAGACCACGCCCACACACTCTGAGACCACGCCCACACACTTTGAGACCACGCCCACACACTCTGAGACCACGCCCACACACTCTGAGACCACGCCCACACACTCTGAGACCACGCCCAAAACTTTGAGACCACGCCCACAAACTTTGAGACCACGCCCACAGTGTCTAGAGACACGCCCACATGCTCTGAGACCACACCCACACACTTTTAGACCACGCCCACAAACTTTGAGACCACGCCCACAGTGTCTCGAGACACGCCCACACACTCTGAGACCACGCCCACACACTCTGAGACCACGCCCACAAACTTTGAGACCACTCCCACAGTGTCTAGAGACACGCCCACACGCTCTGAGACCACGCCCACACACTCTGTGATCACGCCCACACACTATGAGACCACGCCCACTTTGTCTAGAGACACGCCCACACAATCTGAGACCACGCCCACAGTGTCTGGAGACACGCCCACACACTCGGAGACCACGCCCACAAACTTTGAGACCACGCCCACAAACATTGAGACCACGCCCACAGTGTCTAGAGACACGCCCACACACTCTGAGACCACGCCCACAGTGTCTGGAGACACGCCCACACACTCTGAGACCACGCCCGCACTCTCTGAGACCACGCCCACAAACTTTGAGACCACGCCCACAAACTATGAGACCACGCCCAAAGTGTCTAGAGACACGCCCACACACTCTGAGACCACGCCCACAAACTTTGAGACCACGCCCACACACTCTGAGACCACGCCCACAAACTCTGAGACCACGCCCACAGTGTCTGGAGACACGCCCACACACTCTGAGACCACGCCCACACTCTCTGAGACCACGCCCACACACTCTGAGACCACGCCCACAAACTCTGAGACCACGCCCACACACTCTGAGACCACGCCCACGCACTCTGAGACCACGCCCACATACTCTGTGACCACGCCCACACACTCTGAGACCACGCCCACACACTCTGAGACCACGCCCACACACTTTGAGACCACGCCCACACACTTTGAGACCACGCCCACAAACATTGAGACCACGCCCACACACTTTGAGACAACGCCCACAAACTTTGAGACCACGCCCACAAACTTTGAGACCACGCCCACAGTGTCTACAGACACGCCCACACGCTCTGAGACCACGCCCACACACGCTGAGACCACGCCCACAAACTCTGAGACCACGCCCACAAACTCTGAGACCACGCCCACAGTGTCTAGAGACACGCCCACACACTCTGAGACCACGCCCACAAACTTTGAGACCACGCACAGTGTCAAGAGACACGCCCACACACTCTGAGACCACGCCCACACACTCTGAGGCCACGCCCACCGTGTCTAGAGACACGCCCACACAGTTTGTGACCACGCCGACAATCTCTGAGACCACGCCCACAGTGTCCAGAGACACGCCCACAAACTCTGAGACCACGCCCACACACTCTGAGACCACGCCCACAGTGTCAAGAGACACGCCCACACACTCTGAGACCACGCCCACACACTTTGTGACCACGCCCACACACTCTGAGACCACGCCCACTGTGTCTAGAGACACGCCCACACACTTAGACCACGCCCACACACTCTGAGACCACACCCACCCACTCCGTGTCCAAACCCAACTTCCACTACCATTCCACAACTAAAGTCCAAACTTGGCCGAGGGGAGCCGTCGTCCTCCCAAGCGGCCGGGTCGACCTGCTCGGCCTTCTGAGGCCAAGTCGGGAGGTGAAGTTCGAGTCCGGCCAGGAGTCTCGGGAGCGGGTCCCCGAGCCCGGCCACGCCCCCGGTGGCCACGCGCAGTGTGTCCGAGGCCCCGCCCACAGATTCGGGTGCCCCGCCCACTTTTGAATCGGCTCCGCCCCCAGACCCCTGACCACGCCCACTGGGTCCGGAGACACGCCCACACACTCTGAGACCACGCCCACAAACATTGAGACCACGCCCACAAACTTTGAGACCACGCCCACACACTCTGAGACCACGCCCACAAACTTTGAGACCACGCCCACACACTCTGAGACCACGCCCACACACTCTGAGACCACGCCCACAGTGTCTAGAGACACGCCCACACACTCTGAGACCACTCCCACACTCTGAGACCACGCCCACAAACTTTGAGACCACGCCCGCACACTCTGAGACCACGCCCACAGTGTCTAGAGACACGCCCACACGCTCTGAGACCACACCCACACACTCTGAGACCACGCCCACACACTCTGAGACCACGCCCACAGTGTCTAGAGACACGCCCACAAACTTTGAGACCACACCCACAGGCTCTGTGACCACGCCCACACACTCTGAGACCACGGCCACACACTTTGAGACCACGCCCACAAACTTTGAGACGACGCCCACAGTGTCTAGAGACACGCCCACATACTCTGAGACCACGCCCACAAACTTTGAGACCACGCCCACACACTCTGAGACCACGCCCACACACTCTGAGATCACGCCCACACACTCTGAGACCACGCCCACACACTCTGAGACCACGCCCACACACTCTGAGACCACGCCCACGAACTTTGAGACCACGCCCACACACTTTGAGACCACGCCCACACACTTTGTGACCACGCCCACACACTTTGAGACCACGCCCACACGCTCTGAGACCACGCCCACACACTTAGAGACCACGCCCACACACTCTGAGACCACGCCCACACACTTTGAGACCACGCCCACAGTGTCTAGAGACACGCCCACACACTCTGAGACCACGCCCACAGTGTCTATAGACACGCCCACACACTCTGAGACCACGCCCACAGTGTCTATAGACACGCCCACACTCCCAGAGACCACGCCCACCCACCCCGAGTCCAAACCCAACTTCCACCACCATCCCACAACTTAAGTCCAAACTTGGCCGAGCGGAGCCGTCGTCCTCCCAAGCGGCCGGGTCGACCTGCTCGGCCTTCTGAGGCCAAGTCGGGAGTTGAAGTTCGAGTCCGGCCAGGAGTCTCGGGAGCGGGTCCCCGGGCCCGGCCACGCCCCCGGTGGCCATGCCCAGTGTGTCCGAGGCCCCGCCCACAGAGTAGGTAGCCCCTCCCACTCCGGTCTCGATTCCGCCCCCTGACCCTGGAACCACGCCCACTTTGTCCTGGGACACGCCCACACGGTATTAGACCACGCCCACTGTCTCTGGGGCCATGCCCACACGCTGTGGCCACGCCCACACAGTCTGAGACCACGCCCACAAACTTTGAGACCACGCCCACAGTGTCTAGAGACACGCCCACCCACTCTGAGACCACGCCCACATACTCTGAGACCACGCCCACCCACTCTGAGACCACGCCCACAGTGACTAGAGACACGCCCACACACTCTGAGACCACGCCCACACACTCTGAGACCACGCCCACAGTGTCTAGAGACACACCCACATACTTTGAGACCACGCCCACAGTGTCAAGAGACACGCCCACACACTCTGAGACCACGCCCACACACTCTGAGACCACGCCCACATAATTGGTGACCACGCCCACGCACTCTGAGACCACGCCCACACCCTCTGAGACCACGCCCACATAATTTGTGACCACGCCCACACACTCTGAGACCACGCCCACAAACTTTGAGACCACGCCCACAGTGTCTAGAGACACGCCCACCCACTCTGAGACCACGCCCACACACTCTGAGACCACGCCCACCCACTCTGAGACCACGCCCACAGTGTCTAGAGACACGCCCACACACTCGGAGACCACGCCCACAAACTTCGAGACCACGCCCACAGTGTCTAGAGACACGCCCACACACTCTGAGACCACGCCCACACACTTTGAGACCACGCCCACACACTCTGAGACCACGCCCACAAACTTTGAGACCACGCCCACACACTTTGAGACTACGCCCACAGTGTCTAGAGACACGCCCACGCACTCTGAGACCACGCCCACAAACTTTGAGACCACGCCCACAGTGTCTAGAGACACGCCCACATACTCTATGACCACGCCCACAGACTCTGATGCCACGCCCACACACTCTGTGACCACGCCCACAGTGTCTAGAGACACGCCCACACTCCAAGAGACCACGCCCAAACGCTCTGAGACCACGCCCACATTGTCTAGAGACACGCCTGCACACTCTGAGACCACGCCCACAAAATTTGAGACCACGCCCACATACTTTGAGACCACGCCCACAGTGTCTAGGGACACGCCCACCCACTCTGAGACCACGCCCACACACTCTGAGACCACGCCCACCCACTCTGAGACCACGCCCACAGTGACTAGAGACACGCCCACAAACTCTGAGACCACGCCCACAAACTTTGAGACCACGCCCACAGTGTCTGGAGACATGCCCACACACTCTGCGACCACGCCCACAGTGTCTGGAGACATGCCCACACACTCTGCGACCACGCCCAGTGTCCAGAGACACGCCCACACACTCTGAGACCACGCCCACACACTTTGTGAACACTCCCACACACTCTGAGACCACACCCACAGTGTCTAGAGACACGCCCACACGCTTTGAGACCACGCCCACACACTCTGAGACCACGCCCACAGTGTCTAGAGACACGCCCACACACTCTGAGACCACGCCCACACACTCTGAGACCACGCCCACAAACTTTGAGACCACGCCCACACACTCTGAGACCACGCCCCCACCTTTGAGACCACGCCCACAAACTTTGAGACCACGCCCACAGTGTCTGGAGACACGCCCACAAACTTTGAGACCACGCCCACAGTGTCTAGAGACACGCCCACACACTCTGAGACCACGCCCACACACTCTGAGACCACGCCCACAGTGTCTGGAGACACGCCCACACACTCTGAAACCACGCCTACAAACTTTGAGACCACGCCCACAGTGTCTAGAGACACGCCCACATACTCTATGACCACGCCCACATACTCTATGACCACGCCCACAAACTTTGAGACCACGCCCACAAACTTTGAGACCACGCCCACAGTGTCTAGAGACGCGCCCACACACTCTGAGACCACGCCCACACACTCTGAGACCACGCCCACACACTCTGAGACCACGCCCACACACTCTGAGACCACGCCCACAAACTTTGAGACCACGCCCAAAGTGTCTAGAGACACTCCCACACACTCTGAGACCACGCCCACAAACTTTGAGACCACGCCCACAGTGTCTAGAGACACGCCCACACACTCTGAGACCACGTCCACAGACTTTGTGACCACGCCCACAAACTTTGAGACCACGCCCACAAACTTTGAGACCACGCCCACAAACTTTGAGACCACGCCCAAAGTGTCTAGAGACACTCCCACACACTCTGAGACCACGCCCACACACTTTGAGACCACGCCCACAAACTTTGAGACCACGCCCACACACTCTGAGACCACGCCCACAAACTTTGAGACCACGCCCACACACTCTGAGACCACGCCCACAAACTTTGAGACCACGCCCACAAACTTTGAGACGACGCCCACAGTGTCTAGAGACACGCCCACATACTCTGAGACCACGCCCACAAACTTTGAGACCACGCCCACAAACGTTGAGACCACGCCCACACACTCTGAGACCACGCCCACACACTCTGAGACCACGCCCACACACTCTGAGACCACGCCCACACACTTTGAGACCACGCCCACACACTCTGAGACCACGCCCACACACTCTGAGACCACGCCCACACACTCTGAGACCACGCCCAAAACTTTGAGACCACGCCCACAAACTTTGAGACCACGCCCACAGTGTCTAGAGACACGCCCACATGCTCTGAGACCACACCCACACACTTTTAGACCACGCCCACAAACTTTGAGACCACGCCCACAGTGTCTCGAGACACGCCCACACACTCTGAGACCACGCCCACACACTCTGAGACCACGCCCACAAACTTTGAGACCACTCCCACAGTGTCTAGAGACACGCCCACACGCTCTGAGACCACGCCCACACACTCTGTGATCACGCCCACACACTATGAGACCACGCCCACTTTGTCTAGAGACACGCCCACACAATCTGAGACCACGCCCACAGTGTCTGGAGACACGCCCACACACTCGGAGACCACGCCCACAAACATTGAGACCACGCCCACAAACATTGAGACCACGCCCACAGTGTCTAGAGACACGCCCACACACTCTGAGACCACGCCCACAGTGTCTGGAGACACGCCCACACACTCTGAGACCACGCCCGCACTCTCTGAGACCACGCCCACAAACTTTGAGACCACGCCCACAAACTATGAGACCACGCCCAAAGTGTCTAGAGACACGCCCACACACTCTGAGACCACGCCCACAAACTTTGAGACCACGCCCACACACTCTGAGACCACGCCCACAAACTCTGAGACCACGCCCACAGTGTCTGGAGACACGCCCACACACTCTGAGACCACGCCCACACTCTCTGAGACCACGCCCACACACTCTGAGACCACGCCCACAAACTCTGAGACCACGCCCACACACTCTGAGACCACGCCCACGCACTCTGAGACCACGCCCACATACTCTGTGACCACGCCCACACACTCTGAGACCACGCCCACACACTCTGAGACCACGCCCACACACTTTGAGACCACGCCCACACACTTTGAGACCACGCCCACAAACATTGAGACCACGCCCACACACTTTGAGACAACGCCCACAAACTTTGAGACCACGCCCACAAACTTTGAGACCACGCCCACAGTGTCTACAGACACGCCCACACGCTCTGAGACCACGCCCACACACGCTGAGACCACGCCCACAAACTCTGAGACCACGCCCACAAACTCTGAGACCACGCCCACAGTGTCTAGAGACACGCCCACACACTCTGAGACCACGCCCACAAACTTTGAGACCACGCACAGTGTCAAGAGACACGCCCACACACTCTGAGACCACGCCCACACACTCAGAGACCACGCCCATACACTCTGAGGCCACGCCCACCGTGTCTAGAGACACGCCCACACTCCCAGAGACCACGCCCGCCCACCCCGAGTCCAAACCCAACTTCCACCACCATCGCACAACTTAAGTCCAAACTAGGCCGAGCGGAGCCGTCGTCCTCCCAAGCGGCCGGGTCGACCTGCTCGGCCTTCTGAGGCCAAGTCGGGAGGTGAAGTCAGAGTCCGGCCAGGAGTCTCGGGAGCGGGTCCCCGGGCCCGCCCACGCCCCCGGTGGCCACGCCCAGTGTGTCCGAGGCCCCGCCCACAGATTCGGGTGCCCCGCCTACTTTTGAATCGGCTCCGCCCCCGAACACCTGACCACGCCCACTGGGTCCAGAGACACGCCCACACACTCTGAGACCACGCCCACACACTCTGAGACCACGCCCACACACTCTGAGACCACGCCCACAAACTTTGAGACCACGCCCACAGTGTCTAGAGACACGCCCACATACTCTGAGACCACGCCCACAAACTTTGAGACCACGCCCACACACTCTGAGACCACGCCCACACACTCTGAGACCACGCCCACACACTCTGAGATCACGCCCACACACTCTGAGACCACGCCCACACACTCTGAGACCACGCCCACACACTCTGAGACCACGCCCACGAACTTTGAGACCACGCCCACACACTTTGAGACCACGCCCACACACTTTGAGACCACGCCCACACGCTCTGAGACCACGCCCACACACTTAGAGACCACGCCCACACACTCTGAGACCACGCCCACACACTTTGAGACCACGCCCACAGTGTCTAGAGACACGCCCACACACTCTGACCACGCCCACAGTGTCAAGAGACACACCCGCTCACTCCGAGACCACGCCCACACACTCCGAGGCCACGCCCACAGTGTCTGGAGACACGCCCACACACTCTGAGACCACGCCCACAAGCTTTGAGACCACGCCCACAGTGTCTAGAGACACGCCCACACACTCTGAGACCACGCCCACAGTGTCTGGAGACACGCCCACACACTCTGAGACCACGCCCACACACTCTGAGACCACGCCCACAAACAGAGACATGCCCACAAACTCTGAGACCACTCCCACACACTTTGAGACCACGCCCACACACTTTGAGACCACGCCCACGGTGTCTGGAGACACGCCCACACACTCTGAGACCACGCCCACACACTCTGAGACCACGCCCACAAACTTTGAGACCACGCCCACAAACTTTGAGACCACGCCCACAGTGTCTAGAGACACGCCCACACACTCTGAGACCACGCCCACAGTGTCTAGAGACACGCCCACACGCTCCATGACCACGCCCACACACTCTGAGACCACGCCCACACACTCTGAGACCACGCCCACACACTCTGAGACCACGCCCACACACGCTGAGACCTCGCCCACAGGGTCTAGAGACACTCCCACACACTCTGAGACCACGCCCACAAACTTTGAGACCACGCCCACACACTCTGAGACCACGCCCACAAACTTTGAGACGACGCCCACAAACTTTGAGGCCACGCCCACACACTCTGAGACCACGCCCACACACTCGGAGACCACGCCCACACACTCTGAGACCACGCCCACACACTCTGAGACCACGCCCACAAACTTTGAGACGACGCCCACAGTGTCTAGAGACACGCCCACACACTCTGAGACCACGCCCACACACTTTGAGACCACGCCCACACACTCTGAGACCACGCCCACAAACTTTGAGACCACGCCCACACACTTTGAGACTACGCCCACAGTGTCTAGAGACACGCCCACGCACTCTGAGACCACGCCCACAAACTTTGAGACCACGCCCACAGTGTCACGCCCACAGACTCTGATGCCACGCCCACACACTCTGTGACCACGCCCACAGTGTCTAGAGACACGCCCACACTCCAAGAGACCACGCCCAAACGCTCTGAGACCACGCCCACATTGTCTAGAGACACGCCTGCACACTCTGAGACCACGCCCACAAAATTTGAGACCACGCCCACATACTTTGAGACCACGCCCACAGTGTCTAGGGACACGCCCACCCACTCTGAGACCACGCCCACACACTCTGAGACCACGCCCACCCACTCTGAGACCACGCCCACAGTGACTAGAGACACGCCCACAAACTCTGAGACCACGCCCACAAACTTTGAGACCACGCCCACAGTGTCTGGAGACATGCCCACACACTCTGCGACCACGCCCACAGTGTCTGGAGACATGCCCACACACTCTGCGACCACGCCCAGTGTCCAGAGACACGCCCACACACTCTGAGACCACGCCCACACACTTTGTGAACACTCCCACACACTCTGAGACCACACCCACAGTGTCTAGAGACACGCCCACACGCTTTGAGACCACGCCCACACACTCTGAGACCACGCCCACAGTGTCTAGAGACACGCCCACACACTCTGAGACCACGCCCACACACTCTGAGACCACGCCCACAAACTTTGAGACCACGCCCACACACTCTGAGACCACGCCCCCACCTTTGAGACCACGCCCACAAACTTTGAGACCACGCCCACAGTGTCTGGAGACACGCCCACAAACTTTGAGACCACGCCCACAGTGTCTAGAGACACGCCCACACACTCTGAGACCACGCCCACACACTCTGAGACCACGCCCACAGTGTCTGGAGACACGCCCACACACTCTGAAACCACGCCTACAAACTTTGAGACCACGCCCACAGTGTCTAGAGACACGCCCACATACTCTATGACCACGCCCACATACTCTATGACCACGCCCACAAACTTTGAGACCACGCCCACAAACTTTGAGACCACGCCCACAGTGTCTAGAGACACGCCCACACACTCTGAGACCACGCCCACACACTCTGAGACCACGCCCACACACTCTGAGACCACGCCCACAAACTCTGAGACCACGCCCACAAACTTTGAGACCACGCCCACACACTCTGAGACCACGCCCACATACTCTATGACCACGCCCACAAACTTTGAGACCACGCCCACAAACTTTGAGACCATGCCCACACATTCTGAGACCACGCCCACAAACTCTGAGACCACGCCCACAAACTTTGAGGCCACGCCCACAGTGTCTAGAGACACGCCCACAAACTCTGAGACCACGCCCACACACTTTGAGACCACGCCCACACACTCTGAGACCACGCCCACAAACTCTGAGACCACGCCCACAAACTTTGAGACCACGCCCACAAACTTTGAGACCACGCCCACAGTGTCTAGAGACACGCCCACAGAGTCTAGAGACACGCCCACACACTCTGAGACCACGCCCACAAACTTTGAGACCACGCCCACAAACTTTGAGACCACGCCCACAAACTCTGAGACCACGCCCACAAACTTTGAGACCACGCCCACAGTGTCTAGAGACACGCCCACACACTCTGAGGCCACGCCCCCACACCCTGAGACCACGCCCACTTTGTCTAGAGACACGCCCACACACTCTGAGACCACACCCACACACTCTGAGACCACGCCCACAGACTCTGAGACCACGCCCACAGACTCTGAGACCACGCCCACAAACTTTGAGACCACGCCCACAGACTTTGTGACCACGCCCACACACTCGGAGACCACGCCCACAAACTTTGAGACCAGCCCACACCCTCTGTGACCACGCCCACAATGTCTAGAGACACGCCCACATACTCTGAGACCACGCCCACAGTGTCTAGAGACACGCCCACACACTCTGAGACCACGCCCACAAACATTGAGACCACGCCCACAAACTTTGAGACCACGCCCACAGTGTCTAGAGACACGCCCACATACTCTATGACCACGCCCACAAACTTTGAGACCACGCCCACAAACTCTGAGACCACACCCACGCACTCTGAGACCACGCCCACACACTTTGAGACCACGCCCACACACTCCGAGGCCACGCCCACGCACTCTGAGACCACACCCACAAACTTTGAGACCACGCCCACACACTCCGAGGCCACGCCCACACACTCCGAGGCCACGCCCACACACTTAGAGACCACGCCCACTGTGTCTAGAGACATGCCCACACACTCTGAGACCATGCCCACAGTGTCTAGAGACACGCCCACACACTCTGAGACCACGTCCACAGACTTTGAGACCACGCCCAAAGTGTCTAGAGACACTCCCACACACTCTGAGACCACGCCCACAAACTTTGAGACCACGCCCACAGTGTCTAGAGACACGCCCACACACTCTGAGACCACGCCCACACACTCTGAGACCACGCCCACACACTCTGAGACCACGCCCACACACTTTGAGACCACGCCCACAGTGTCTAGAGACACGCCCACACACTCTGAGACCACGCCAACAAACTCTGAGACCACGCCCACACACTCTGAGACCACGCCCACAGTGTCTAGAGACACGCCCACATACTCTATGACCACGCCCACAGACTCTGAGACCACGCCCACAGACTTTGTGACCACGCCCACAAACTTTGAGACCACGCCCACAAACTTTGAGACCACGCCCACAAACTTTGAGACCACGCCCACAAACTTTGAGACCACGCCTACACACTTTGAGACCACGCCCACACACTTTGAGACCACGCCCACACACTCTGAGACCACGCCCACAGTGTCTAGAGACACGCCCACACACTCTGAGACCACGCCCACACACTTTGAGACCACGCCCACACACTCTGAGACCACGCCCACACACTTTGAGACGACGCCCACAGTGTCTAGAGACACGCCCACATACTCTGAGACCACACCCACAAACTTTGAGACCACGCCCACAAACGTTGAGACCACGCCCACACACTCTGAGACCACGCCCACAGTGTCTAGTGACACGCCCACACTCCCAGAGACCACGCCCACCCACCCCGAGTCCAAACCCAACTTCCACCACCATCCCACAACTTAAGTCCAAACTTGGCCGAGCGGAGCCGTCGTCCTCCCAAGCGGCCGGGTCGACCTGCTCGGCCTTCTGAGGCCAAGTCGGGAGGTGAAGTTCGAGTCCGGCCAGGAGTCTCGGGAGCGGGTCCCCGGGCCCGGCCACGCCCCCGGTGGCCACGCCCAGTGTGTCCGAGGCCCCGCCCACAGATTCGGGTGCCCCGCCCACTTTTGAATCGGTTCCGCCCCGGACCCCTGACCACGCCCACAGTGTCAAGAGACACACCCGCTCACTCCGAGACCACGCCCACACACTTTGAGACCACGCCCACATACTCTGTGACCACTCCCACACACTCTGAGACCACGCCCACACACTCTGAGACCACGCCCACACACTCTGAGACCACGCCCACAGTGTCTAGAGGTACGCCCACACACTCAGAGACCACGCCCCCACACTATGAGACCACGCCCACATACTCTGAGACCACGCCCACAGTGTCTAGTGACACGCCCACACTCACAGAGACCACGCCCACAGTGTTTGGAGACACGCCCACACACTCTGAGACCACGCCCACACACTCTTTGACCACGCCCACACACTCTGAGACCACGCCCACACACTCTGAGACCACGCCCACACACTCTGAGACCACGCCCACAAACTTTGAGACCACGCCCACACACTCTGAGACCACGCCCACACACTTTGAGACCACGCCCACAAACTTTGAGACCACGCCCACAAACTTTGAGACCACGCCCACAGTGTCTAGAGACACGCCCACACACTCGGAGACCACGCCCACACACTTTGAGACCACGCCCACACACTTTGAGACCACGCCCACAGTGTCTAGAGACACGCCCACACACTCTATGACCACGCCCACAGACTGTGAGGCCACGCCCACTTTGTCTAGAGACACGCCCACACTCCCAGAGACCACGCCCGCCCACCCCGAGTCCAAACCCAACTTCCACCACCATCGCACAACTTAAGTCCAAACTAGGCCGAGCGGAGCCGTCGTCCTCCCAAGCGGCCGGGTCGACCTGCTCGGCCTTCTGAGGCCAAGTCGGGAGGTGAAGTTCGAGTCCGGCCAGGAGTCTCGGGAGCGTGTCCCCGGGCCCGCCCACGCCCCCGGTGGCCACGCCCAGTGTGTCCGAGGCCCCGCCCACAGACCCGGGTGCCCCGCCCACTTTTGAATCGGCTCAGCCCCTGGACCCCTGACCACGCCCACTGGGTACGGAGACACGCCCACATACTCTGTGACCACGCCCACAGTGTCTAGAGACACGCCCACACACTCTGAGACCACGCCCACAGACTCTGAGACCACGCCCACACACTCTGAGACCACGCCCACACACTTTGAGACCACGCCCACAGTGTCTAGAGAGACGCCCACATGCTCTGAGACCACGCCCACATGCTCTGTGACCACGCCCACACACTCTGAGACCTCGCCCACACACTTAGAGACCACGCCCACAAACTTAGAGACCACGCCCACAAACTTTGAGACCACGCCCACAGTGTCTAGAGAAACGCCCACATGCTCTGTGACCACGCCCACACACTCTGAGACTACGCCCACAGTGTCTAGAGACACGCCCACACACTCTGAGACCACGCCCACACACTCTGAGACCACGCCCACACACTTTGAGACCACGCCCACACACTTTGAGACCACGCCCACAAACTTTGAGACCACGCCCACAAACTTTGAGACCACGCCCACACTGTCTAGAGACACGCCCACACACTCGGAGACCACGCCCACAAACTTTGAGACCACGCCCACAGTGTCTAGAGACACGCCCACAGTGTCTGGAGACACGCCCACACTCTCTGAGACCACGCCCACAAACTTTGAGACCACGCCCACAGACTCTGAGGCCACGCCCACTTTGTCTAGAGACACGCCCACACTCCCAGAGACCACGCCCGCCCACCCCGAGTCCAAACCCAACTTCCACCACCATCGCACAACTTAAGTCCAAACTAGGCCGAGCGGAGCCGTCGTCCTCCCAAGCGGCCGGGTCGACCTGCTCGGCCTTCTGAGGCCAAGTCGGGAGGTGAAGTTCGAGTCTGGCCAGGAGTCTCGGGAGCGGGTCCCCGGGCCCGCCCAGGCCCCCGGTGGCCACGCCCAGTGTGTCCGAGGCTCCGCCCACAGATTCGGGTGCCCCGCCCACTTTTGAATCGGCTCCGCCCCCGGACCCCTGACCACGCCCACAGTGTCAAGAGACACACCCGCTCACTCCGAGACCACGCCCACACACTTTGAGACCACGCCCACATACTCTGTGACCACTCCCACACACTCTGAGACCACGCCCACACACTCTGAGACCACGCCCACAAACTTTGAGACCACGCCCAAAGTGTCTAGAGACACTCCCACACACTCTGAGACCACGCCCACACACTTTAAGACCACGCCCACACACTCTGAGACCACGCCCACAGTGTCTGGAGACACGCCCACATACTCTATGACCACGCCCACATACTCTATGACCACGCCCACACACTTTGAGACCACGCCCACACACTCTGAGACCACACCCACGCACTCTGAGACCACGCCCACAAACTTTGAGACCACGCCCACACACTCCGAGGCCACGCCCACACACTCCGAGGCCACGCCCACAGTGTCTGGAGACACGCCCACACACTCGGAGACCACGCCCACAAACTTTGAGACCACGCCCACAAACTCTGAGACCACGCCCACACACTCTGAGACCACGCCCACGCACTCTGAGACCACGCCCACGCACTCTGAGACCACGCCCACATACTCTGTGACCACGCCCACACACTCTGAGACCACGCCCACACCCTCTGTGACCACGCCCACAATGTCTAGAGACACGCCCACTCGCTCTGAGACCACGCCCACAGTGTCTAGAGACACGCCCCCACACTTTGTGACCACGCCCACACACTTTGATACCACGTCCACACCCTTTGAGACCACGCCCACAAACTTGACACCACGCCCACAGTGTCTAGAGACATGCCCACAAACTTTGAGACCACGCCCACAGTGTCTAGAGACACGCCCACACGCTCTGAGACCACGCCCAAACACTCTGAGACCACACCCACACACTCTGAGACCACGCCCACAAACTTTGAGATCACACCCACACACTTTGAGACCACGCCCACACACTCTGAGACCACGCCCACAAACTTTGAGACCACGCCCACAGTGTCTAGAGACACGCCCACACACTCTGAGACCACGCCCACACACTCTGAGACCACGCCCACAGTGTCAAGAGACACACCCACACACTCTGAGACCACGCCCACACACTCAGAGACCACGCCCATACACTCTGAGGCCACGCCCACAGTGTCTAGAGACACGCCCACACACTCTGAGACCACGCCCACACACTTTGAGACCACGCCCACAGTGTCTAGAGACACGCCCACACACTCTGACCACGCCCACAGTGTCAAGAGACACACCCGCTCACTCCGAGACCACGCCCACACACTCCGAGGCCACGCCCACAGTGTCTGGAGACACGCCCACACACTCTGAGACCACGCCCACAAGCTTTGAGACCACGCCCACAGTGTCTAGAGACACGCCCACACACTCTGAGACCACGCCCACAGTGTCTGGAGACACGCCCACACACTCTGAGACCACGCCCACACACTCTGAGACCACGCCCACAAACAGAGACATGCCCACAAACTCTGAGACCACTCCCACACACTTTGAGACCACGCCCACACACTTTGAGACCACGCCCACGGTGTCTGGAGACACGCCCACACACTCTGAGACCACGCCCACACACTCTGAGACCACGCCCACAAACTTTGAGACCACGCCCACAAACTTTGAGACCACGCCCACAGTGTCTAGAGACACGCCCACACACTCTGAGACCACGCCCACAGTGTCTAGAGACACGCCCACACGCTCCATGACCACGCCCACACACTCTGAGACCACGCCCACACACTCTGAGACCACGCCCACACACTCTGAGACCACGCCCACACACGCTGAGACCTCGCCCACAGGGTCTAGAGACACTCCCACACACTCTGAGACCACGCCCACAAACTTTGAGACCACGCCCACACACTCTGAGACCACGACCACAAACTTTGAGACCACGCCCACAAACTTTGAGACCACGCCCACACACTCTGAGACCACGCCCAGTGTCAAGAGACACACCCGCTCAGTCCGAGACCACGCCCACACACTCCGAGGCCACGCCCACAGTGTCTGGAGACACGCCCACACACTCGGAGACCACACCCACAAACTTTGAGACCACGCCCACAAACTTTGAGACCACGCCCACAAACTTTGAGAGCACGCCCACAGTGTCTGGAGACACGCCCACACACTCTGAGAACACGCCCACACTCTCTGAGACCACGCCCACGCACTCTGTGACCACGCCCACATACTCTGAGACCACGCCCACAAACTCTGAGACCACGCCCACACACTCTGAGACCACGCCCACGCACTCTGAGACCACGCCCACGCACTCTGAGACCACGCCCACATACTCTGTGACCACGCCCACACCCTCTGTGACCACGCCCACAATGTCTAGAGACACGCCCACTCGCTCTGAGACCACGCCCACCGTGTCTAGAGACACGCCCCCACACTTTGTGACCACGCCCACGCACTCTGAGACCACGCCCACATACTCTGTGACCACGCCCACACCCTCTGTGACCACGCCCACAATGTCTAGAGACACGCCCACTCGCTCTGAGACCACGCCCACAGTGTCTAGAGACACGCCCCCACACTTTGTGACCACGCCCACACACTCTGAGACCACGCCCACACACTTTGACACCACGCCCACGCTCTCTGAGACCACGCCCACAAACTTTGAGACCACGCCCACAGTGTCTGGAGACACGCCCACATACTCTATGACCACGCCCACATACTCTATGACCACGCCCACACACTTTGAGACCACGCCCACAAACTCTGAGACCACGCCCACAGTGTCTAGAGACACGCCCACACACTCTGAGACCACGCCCACAGTGTCTATAGACACGCCCACACACTCTGAGACCACGCCCGCCCACGCCGAGTCCAAACCCAACTTCCACCACCATCCCACAACTTAAGTCCAAACTTGGCCGAGCGGAGCCGTCGTCCTCCCAAGCGGCCGGGTCGACCTGCTCGGCCTTCTGAGGCCAAGTCGGGAGTTGAAGTTCGAGTCCGGCCAGGAGTCTCGGGAGCGGGTCCCCGGGCCCGGCCACGCCCCCGGTGGCCACGCCCAGTGTGTCCGAGGCCCCGCCCACAGATTCGTGTGCCCCGCCCACTTTTGAATCGGCTCCGCCCCCGGACCCCTGACCACGCCCACAGTGTCAAGAGACACACCCGCTCACTCCGAGACCACGCCCACACACTCCGAGGCCACGCCCACACACTTTGAGACCACGCCCACAGTGTCTAGAGACACGCCCACATACTCTGAGACCACGCCCACACACTCTGAAACCACGCCCACACACTCTGAGACCACGCCCACTGTGTCTAGAGACACGCCCACACGCTCTGAGACCACGCCCACACACTTTGAGACCACGCCCACAAACTTACAGACCACGCGCACAGTGTCTAGAGACACGCCCACACACTCTGAGACCACGCCCACACACTCTGAGACCACGCCCACACACTCTGAGACCACGCCCACAGTGTCTAGAGACACGCCCACATACTCTGTGACCACGCCCACTTTGTCTAGTGACACGCCCACACACTCTGAGACCACGCCCACACACTCTGAGACCACGCCCACAGTGTCTAGAGACACGCCCACACACTCTGAGACCACGCCCACGCACTCTGAGACCACGCCCACACACTCTGAGACCACGCCCACACACTCTGAGACCACGCCCACAGTGTCTAGAGACACGCCCACACACTCTGAGACCACGCCCACACACTTTGAGACCACGCCCACACACTTTGAGACCACGCCCACAAACTTTGAGACCACGCCCACAGTGTAAAGAGACACGCCCACACACTCTGAGACCACGCCCACACACTTTGAGACCACGCCCGCAAACTTTGAGACCACGCCCACAGTGTCTAGAGACACGCCCACAGTGTCTGGAGACACGCCCACACACTCTGAGACCACGCCCACAAACTTTGAGACCACGCCCACAAACTTTGAGACCACGCCCAAAGTGTCTAGAGACACTCCCACACACTCTGAGACCACGCCCACACACTCTGAGACCACGCCCACAAACTTTGAGACCACGCCCACAAACTCTGAGACCACGCCCACAGTGTCTGGAGACACTCCCACACACTCTGAGACCACGCCCACAAACTTAGAGACCACGCCCACACACTCTGAGGCCACGCCCACTGTGTCTAGAGACACGCCCACACGCTCTGAGACCACGCCCACAGTGTCAAGAGACACGCCCACACACTCTGAGACCACGCCCACACACTCTGAGACCACACCCACAAACTTTGAGACCACGCCCACAAACTTTGAGACCATGCCCACAAACTCTGAGACCACGCCCACACACTCTGAGACCAGGCCCACACACTCTGAGACCAGGCCCACACACTCTGAGACCACGCCCACACACTCTGAGACCACGCCCACAGTGTCTGGAGACACTCCCACACACTCTGAGACCACACCCACAGTGACTAGAGACACGCCCACACACTCTGAGACCACGCCCACAAACTTTGAGACCACGCCCACAAACTTTGAGACAACGCCCACAGTGTCTACAGACACGCCCACACACTCTGAGACCACGCCCACACACTCTGAGACCACGCCCACACACTCTGAGACCACGCCCACAGACTTTGAGACCACGCCCACAGTGTCTAGAGACACGCCCACACACTCTGAGACCACGCCCACACACTCTGAGACCACGCCCACAGTGACTAGAGACACGCCCACACACTCTGAGACCACGCCCACAAACTTTGAGACCACGCCCACAAACTTTGAGACCACGCCCACAGTGTCTAGAGACACACCCGCACACTCTGAGACCACGCCCACACACTTTGAGACCACGCCCACAAACTTTGAGACCACGCCCACACACTCTGAGACCACGCCCACAAACTTTGAGACCACGCCCACACACTTTGAGACCACGCCCAAAGTGTCTAGAGACACTCCCAAACACTCTGAGACCACGCCCACAAACTTTGAGACCACGCCCACAAACTTTGAGACCACGCCCACAGTGTCTACAGACACGCCCACACGCTCGTAGACCACGCCCACACACTCTGAGACCACGCCCACACACTCTGTGACCACGCCCACACGCTCTGAGACCACGCCCACAAACTTTGAGACCACGCCCACAGGGTCTGGAGACACTCCCACAAACTCTGAGACCACGCCCACAAACTTTGAGACCACGCCCACACACTCTGAGACCACGCCCACAGTGTCTGGAGACACGCCCACACACTCTGAGACCACGCCCACAAACTGTGAGACCACGCCCACACACTCTGTGACCACGCTCACACACTCTGAGACCACGCCCACACACTCTGTGACCACGCCCACAGTGTCTAGAGACACGCCCACACACTCTGCGACCACGCCCACAGTGTCTGGAGACACGCCCACACACTCTGAGACCACGCCCACACACTCTGAGACCACGCCCACAGACTTTGTGACCACGCCCACACACTCTGAGACCACGCCCACAAACTTTGAGACCACGCCTACAGTGTCTGGAGACACGCCCACTTACTCTGTGACCACGCCCACACACTCTGAGATCACGCCCACAGTGTCTGGAGACACGACCACACGCTCTGAGACCACGCCCACAAACTTTGAGACCACGCCCACAAACTCTGAGACCACGCCCACAGTGTGTAGAGACACACCCACACACTCTGAGACCACGCCCACACACTCCGAGACCACGCCCACATACTCTGTGACCACGCCCACATACTCTGTGACCACGCCCACACACTCTGAGACCACGCCCACAGTGTCTAGAGACATGCCCACATACTCTATGACCACGCCCACAAACTTTGAGACCACGGCCACAGTGTCTAGAGACACGCCCACACACTCTGAGACCCCGCCCACCCACTCTGAGACCACGCCCACACACTCTGTGACCACGCCCACAGACTCTGTGACCACGCCCACCAACTTTGAGACCACGCCCACAAACTCTGAGACCACGCCCACAGTGTCTAGAGACACGCCCACACACTCTGAGACCACGCCCACAGTGTCTATAGACACGCCCACACACTCTGAGACCACGCCCATACACGCTGAGGCCACGCCCACAGTGTCTAGAGACACGCCCACACACTCTGATGCCACGCCCACACACTCTGTGACCACGCCCACATACTCTGTGACCACGCCCACCAACTTTGAGACCACGCCCACAAACTCTGAGACCACGCCCACAGTGTCTAGAGACACGCCCACACACTCTGAGACCACGCCCACAGTGTCTATAGACACGCCCACACACTCTGAGACCACGCCCGCCCACGCCGAGTCCAAACCCAACTTCCACCACCATCCCACAACTTAAGTCCAAACTTGGCCGAGCGGAGCCGTCGTCCTCCCAAGCGGCCGGGTCGACCTGCTCGGCCTTCTGAGGCCAAGTCGAGAGTTGAAGTTCGAGTCCGGCCAGGAGTCTCGGGAGTGGGTCCCCGGGCCCGGCCACGCCCCCGGTGGCCACGCCCAGTGTGTCCGAGGCCCCGCCCACAGATTCGTGTGCCCCGCCCACTTTTGAATCGGCTCCGCCCCCGGACCCCTGACCACGCCCACTGTGTCTAGAGACACGCCCACACGCTCTGAGACCACGCCCACACACTTTGAGACCACGCCCACAAACTTACAGACCACGCGCACAGTGTCTAGAGACACGCCCACACACTCTGAGACCACGCCCACACACTCTGAGACCACGCCCACACACTCTGAGACCACGCCCACAGTGTCTAGAGACACGCCCACATACTCTGTGACCACGCCCACTTTGTCCAGTGACACGCCCACACACTCTGAGACCACGCCCACACACTCTGAGACCACGCCCACAGTGTCTAGAGACACGCCCACACACTCTGAGACCACGCCCACGCACTCTGAGACCACGCCCACACACTCTGAGACCACGCCCACAGTGTCTAGAGACACGCCCACATACTCTGTGACCACGCCCACTTTGTCTAGTGACACGCCCACACACTCTGAGACCACGCCCACACACTCTGAGACCACGCCCACAGTGTCTAGAGACACGCCCACATACTCTGTGACCACGCCCACTTTGTCTAGTGACACGCCCACACACTCTGAGACCACGCCCACGCACTCTGAGACCACGCCCACAAACTTTGAGACCACGCCCACACACTCTGAGACCACGCCCACAAACTTTGAGACCACGCCACAGTGTCTAGAGACACGCCCACACACTCGGAGACCATGCCCACAGTGTCTGGAGACACGCCCACACACTCTGAGACCACGCCCACAGTGTCTAGAGACACGCCCACACACTCTGAGACCACGTCCACAGACTTTGTGACCACGGCCACAAACTTTGGGACCACGCCCACAAACTTTGAGACCACGCCCACAGTGTCTGGAGACACGCCCACACACTCTGAGACCACGCCCACAAACTTTGAGACCACGCCCACACACTTTGAGACCACGCCCAAAGTGTCTAGAGACACTCCCACACACTCTGTGACCACGCCCACAAACTTTGACACCACGCCCACACACTCTGAGACCACGCCCACACACTTTGAGACCACGCCCACAAACTTTGAGACCACGCCCACAGTGTCTAGAGACACGCCCGCACACTCTGAGACCACGCCCACAAACTTTGAGACCACGCCCACAGTGTTTAGAGACACGCCCACACACTCTGAGACCACGCCCACACACTCTGAGACCACGCCCACACACTCTGAGACCACACCCACACACTCGGAGACCACTCCCACAAACTTTGAGACCACGCCCACAGTGTCTAGAGACACGCCCACACACTCAGAGACCACACCCACAAACTTTGAGACCACGCCCACAGACTTTGAGACCACGCCCACACACTCAGAGACCACGCCCATACACTCAGAGGCCACGCCCACAGTGTCTAGAGACACGCCCACACACTCTGTGACCACGCCCACAGACTCTGTGACCACGCCCACCAACTTTGAGACCACGCCCACAAACTCTGAGACCACGCCCACAGTGTCTATAGACACGCCCACACACTCTGAGACCACGCCCACAGTGTCTAGAGACACGCCCACACACTCTGAGACCACGCCCACACACTCAGAGACCACGCCCACGCACTTTGAGACCACGCCCACAGTGTCTATAGACACGCCCACACACTCTGAGACCACGCCTACAGTGTCCAGAGACACGCCCACACACTCTGAGACCACGCCCACACACTCTGAGACCACGCCCACAAACTTTGAGACCACGCCCACACACTCTGAGACCACGCCCACACACTTTGAGACCACGCCCACACACTTTGAGACCACGCCCACAAACTTTGAGACCACGCCCACAGTGTCTATAGACACGCCCACACACTCTGAGACCACGCCCACCCACCCTGAGTCCAAACCCACCTTCCACTACCATCCCACAACTTAAGTCCAAACTTGGCCGAGCGGAGCCGTCGTCCTCCCAAGCGGCTGGGTCGACCTGCTCGGACTTCTGAGGCCAAGTCTGGAGTTGAAGTCTGAGTCCGGCCAGGAGTCTCGGGAGCGGGTCCCCGGGCCCGGCCACGCCCCCGGTGGCCACGCCCAGTGTGTCCGAGGCCCCGCCCACAGATTCGTGTGCCCCGCCCACTTTTGAATCGGCTCCGCCCCCGGACCCCTGACCACGCCCACAGTGTCAAGAGACACACCCGCTCACTCCGAGACCACGCCCACACACTCCGAGGCCACGCCCACACACTTTGAGACCACGCCCACACACTCTGAGACCACGCCCACACACTTTGAGACCACGCCCACAGTGTCTAGAGACACGCCCACATACTCTGAGACCACGCCCACACACTCTGAAACCACGCCCACACACTCTGAGACCACGCCCACTGTGTCTAGAGACACGCCCACACGCTCTGAGACCACGCCCACACACTCTGAGACCACGCCCACACACTTTGAGACCACGCCCACACACTTTGAGACCACGCCCACAAACATTGAGACCACGCCCACACACTTTGAGACAACGCCCACAAACTTTGAGACCACGCCCACAAACTTTGAGACCACGCCCACAGTGTCTACAGACACGCCCACACGCTCTGAGACCACGCCCACACACGCTGAGACCACGCCCACAAACTCTGAGACCACGCCCACAAACTCTGAGACCACGCCCACAGTGTCTAGAGACACGCCCACACACTCTGAGACCACGCCCACAAACTTTGAGACCACGCACAGTGTCAAGAGACACGCCCACACACTCTGAGACCACGCCCACACACTCTGAGGCCACGCCCACACACTCTGAGGCCACGCCCACCGTGTCTAGAGACACGCCCACACTCCCAGAGACCACGCCCGCCCACCCCGAGTCCAAACCCAACTTCCACCACCATCGCACAACTTAAGTCCAAACTAGGCCGAGCGGAGCCGTCGTCCTCCCAAGCGGCCGGGTCGACCTGCTCGGCCTTCTGAGGCCAAGTCGGGAGGTGAAGTCAGAGTCCGGCCAGGAGTCTCGGGAGCGGGTCCCCGGGCCCGCCCACGCCCCCGGTGGCCACGCCCAGTGTGTCCGAGGCCCCGCCCACAGATTCGGGTGCCCCGCCTACTTTTGAATCGGCTCCGCCCCCGAACACCTGACCACGCCCACTGGGTCCAGAGACACGCCCACACACTCTGAGACCACGCCCACACACTTTGAGACCACGCCCACACACTCTGAGACCACGCCCACAAACTTTGAGACCACGCCCACAGTGTCTAGAGACACGCCCACATACTCTGAGACCACGCCCACAAACTTTGAGACCACGCCCACACACTCTGAGACCACGCCCACACACTCTGAGACCACGCCCACACACTCTGAGATCACGCCCACACACTCTGAGACCACGCCCACACACTCTGAGACCACGCCCACACACTCTGAGACCACGCCCACGAACTTTGAGACCACGCCCACACACTTTGAGACCACGCCCACACACTTTGAGACCACGCCCACACGCTCTGAGACCACGCCCACACACTTAGAGACCACGCCCACACACTCTGAGACCACGCCCACACACTTTGAGACCACGCCCACAGTGTCTAGAGACACGCCCACACACTCTGAGACCACGCCCACAGTGTCTATAGACACGCCCACACACTCTGAGACCACGCCCACAGTGTCTATAGACACGCCCACACTCCCAGAGACCACGCCCACCCACCCCGAGTCCAAACCCAACTTCCACCACCATCCCACAACTTAAGTCCAAACTTGGCCGAGCGGAGCCGTCGTCCTCCCAAGCGGCCGGGTCGACCTGCTCGGCCTTCTGAGGCCAAGTCGGGAGTTGAAGTTCGAGTCCGGCCAGGAGTCTCGGGAGCGGGTCCCCGGGCCCGGCCACGCCCCCGGTGGCCATGCCCAGTGTGTCCGAGGCCCCGCCCACAGAGTAGGTAGCCCCTCCCACTCCGGTCTCGATTCCGCCCCCTGACCCTGGAACCACGCCCACTTTGTCCTGGGACACGCCCACACGGTATTAGACCACGCCCACTGTCTCTGGGGCCATGCCCACACGCTGTGGCCACGCCCACACAGTCTGAGACCACGCCCACAAACTTTGAGACCACGCCCACAGTGTCTAGAGACACGCCCACCCACTCTGAGACCACGCCCACATACTCTGAGACCACGCCCACCCACTCTGAGACCACGCCCACAGTGACTAGAGACACGCCCACACACTCTGAGACCACGCCCACACACTCTGAGACCACGCCCACAGTGTCTAGAGACACACCCACATACTTTGAGACCACGCCCACAGTGTCAAGAGACACGCCCACACACTCTGAGACCACGCCCACACACTCTGAGACCACGCCCACATAATTTGTGACCACGCCCACGCACTCTGAGACCACGCCCACACCCTCTGAGACCACGCCCACATAATTTGTGACCACGCCCACACACTCTGAGACCACGCCCACAAACTTTGAGACCACGCCCACAAACTTTGAGACGACGCCCACAAACTTTGAGGCCACGCCCACACACTCTGAGACCACGCCCACACACTCGGAGACCACGCCCACACACTCTGAGACCACGCCCACACACTCTGAGACCACGCCCACAAACTTTGAGACGACGCCCACAGTGTCTAGAGACACGCCCACACACTCTGAGACCACGCCCACACACTTTGAGACCACGCCCACACACTCTGAGACCACGCCCACAAACTTTGAGACCACGCCCACACACTTTGAGACTACGCCCACAGTGTCTAGAGACACGCCCACGCACTCTGAGACCACGCCCACAAACTTTGAGACCACGCCCACAGTGTCACGCCCACAGACTCTGATGCCACGCCCACACACTCTGTGACCACGCCCACAGTGTCTAGAGACACGCCCACACTCCAAGAGACCACGCCCAAACGCTCTGAGACCACGCCCACATTGTCTAGAGACACGCCTGCACACTCTGAGACCACGCCCACAAAATTTGAGACCACGCCCACATACTTTGAGACCACGCCCACAGTGTCTAGGGACACGCCCACCCACTCTGAGACCACGCCCACACACTCTGAGACCACGCCCACCCACTCTGAGACCACGCCCACAGTGACTAGAGACACGCCCACAAACTCTGAGACCACGCCCACAAACTTTGAGACCACGCCCACAGTGTCTGGAGACATGCCCACACACTCTGCGACCACGCCCACAGTGTCTGGAGACATGCCCACACACTCTGCGACCACGCCCAGTGTCCAGAGACACGCCCACACACTCTGAGACCACGCCCACACACTTTGTGAACACTCCCACACACTCTGAGACCACACCCACAGTGTCTAGAGACACGCCCACACGCTTTGAGACCACGCCCACACACTCTGAGACCACGCCCACAGTGTCTAGAGACACGCCCACACACTCTGAGACCACGCCCACACACTCTGAGACCACGCCCACAAACTTTGAGACCACGCCCACACACTCTGAGACCACGCCCCCACCTTTGAGACCACGCCCACAAACTTTGAGACCACGCCCACAGTGTCTGGAGACACGCCCACAAACTTTGAGACCACGCCCACAGTGTCTAGAGACACGCCCACACACTCTGAGACCACGCCCACACACTCTGAGACCACGCCCACAGTGTCTGGAGACACGCCCACACACTCTGAAACCACGCCTACAAACTTTGAGACCACGCCCACAGTGTCTAGAGACACGCCCACATACTCTATGACCACGCCCACATACTCTATGACCACGCCCACAAACTTTGAGACCACGCCCACAAACTTTGAGACCACGCCCACAGTGTCTAGAGACGCGCCCACACACTCTGAGACCACGCCCACACACTCTGAGACCATGCCCACACACTCTGAGACCACGCCCACACACTCTGAGACCACGCCCACAAACTTTGAGACCACGCCCAAAGTGTCTAGAGACACTCCCACACACTCTGAGACCACGCCCACAAACTTTGAGACCACGCCCACAGTGTCTAGAGACACGCCCACACACTCTGAGACCACGTCCACAGACTTTGTGACCACGCCCACAAACTTTGAGACCACGCCCACAAACTTTGAGACCACGCCCACAAACTTTGAGACCACGCCCAAAGTGTCTAGAGACACTCCCACACACTCTGAGACCACGCCCACACACTTTGAGACCACGCCCACAAACTTTGAGACCACGCCCACACACTCTGAGACCACGCCCACAAACTTTGAGACCACGCCCACACACTCTGAGACCACGCCCACAAACTTTGAGACCACGCCCACAAACTTTGAGACGACGCCCACAGTGTCTAGAGACACGCCCACATACTCTGAGACCACGCCCACAAACTTTGAGACCACGCCCACAAACGTTGAGACCACGCCCACACACTCTGAGACCACGCCCACAGTGTCTAGTGACACGCCCACACTCCCAGAGACCACGCCCACCCACCCCGAGTCCAAACCCAACTTCCACCACCATCCCACAACTTAAGTCCAAACTTGGCCGAGCGGAGCCGTCGTCCTCCCAAGCGGCCGGGTCGACCTGCTGAGCCTTCTGAGGCCAAGTCGGGAGGTGAAGTTCGAGTCCGGCCAGGAGTCTCGGGAGCGGGTCCCCGGGCCCGGCCACGCCCCCGGTGGCCACGCCCAGTGTGTCCGAGGCCCCGCCCACAGTCTCGGGTGCCCCGCCCACTTTTGAATCTGCTCCGCCCCCGAACACCTGACCACGCCCACAGTGTCTAGAGACACGCCCACACACTCTGAGACCACGCCCACATACTCTGTGACCACGCCCACACACTCCGAGACCACGCCCACACAGTTTGAGACCACGCCCACACACTCTGAGACCACGCCCACAAACTCTGAGACCACGCCCACATACTTTGAGACCACGCCCACAGTGTCTAGGGACACGCCCACAAACTCTGAGACCACGCCCACAAACTTTGAGACCACGCCCACAGTGTCTGGAGACACGCCCACACACTCTGCGACCACGCCCACAGTGTCTGGAGACATGCCCACACACTCTGCGACCACGCCCAGTGTCCAGAGACACGCCCACACACTCTGAGACCACGCCCACACACTTTGTGAACACTCCCACACACTCTGAGACCACGCCCACAGTGTTTAGAGACACGCCCACACACTCTGAGACCACGCCCACACACTCTGAGGTCACGCCCACAGTGTCTAGAGACACGCCCACACACTCTGAGTCCACGCCCACACACTTTGAGACCACGCCCATACACTCTGAGACCACGCCCACAGTGTCTAGAGACACGCCCACGCACTCAGAGACCACGCCCACACTCTCTGAGACCACGCCCACACACTCTGAGACCACGCCCACAAACTCTGAGACCACACCCACGCACTCGGAGACCACGCCCACAGACTTTGTGACCACGCCCACAAACTTTGAGACCACGCCCACAGTGTCTATTGACACGCCCACACGCTCTGAGACCACGCCCACACACTTTGAGACCACGCCCACAGTGTGTAGAGACACGCCCACACACTCTGAGACCACGTCCACAGACTTTGTGACCACGCCCACAAACTTTGTGACCACGCCTACACACTCTGAGACCACGCCCACAAACTTTGAGACCACGCCCACAGTGTCTAGAGACACGCCCACACACTCTGAGACCACGCCCGCAGTGTCTAGAGACACGCCCACACACTCTGAGACCACGCCCACAAACTTTGAGACCACGCACACAGACTTTGAGGCCACGCCCACACACTCTTTGACCACGCCCACACACTCTGAGACCACGCCCACAAACTTTGAGACCACGCCCACATACTCTGTGACCACTCCCACACACTCTGAGACCACGCCCACACACTCTGAGACCACGCCCACAGTGTCAAGAGACACGCCCACACACTCTGAGACCACGCCCACACACTTTGAGACCACGCCCACACACTCTGAGACCACGCCCACACACTCTGAGACCACGCCCACACACTCTGAGACCACGCCCACACACTCTGAGACCACGCCCACAGTGTCTGGATACACGCCCACATAGTCTGTGACCATTCCCACACACTCTGAGGCCACGCCCACACACTCTGAGACCACGCCCACATACTCTGAGACCACGCCCACACACTCTGAGACCACGCCCACACACTTTGAGACCACGCCCACAAACTTTGAGACCACGCCCACAGTGTCTAGAGACACGCCCACACACTCGGAGACCACGCCCACAAACTTTGAGACCACGCCCACAAACTTTGAGACCACGCCCGCACACTCTGTGACCACGCCCACAAACTTTGAGACCACGCCCACAAACTTTGAGACCACGCCCACACACTCTGAGACCGCGCCCACAAACTTTGAGACCACGCCCACAGTGTCAAGAGACACGCCCACACACTCTGAGACCACGCCCACAGTGTCTGGAGACACGCCCACACACTCTGAGACCACACCCACATACTCTGAGACCACGCCCACAAACTTTGAGGCCACGCCCACACACTCTGAGACCACGCCCACAAACTTTGAGACCACGCCCACACACTCTGAGACCACGCCCACAAACTTTGAGACCACGCCCACAGTGTCTAGAGACACGCCCACACACTTTGAGACCACGCCCACACACTCTGAGACCACGCCCACAAACTTTGAGACCACGCCCACAAACTTTGAGACGACGCCCACAGTGTCTAGAGACACGCCCACAGTGTCAAGAGACACGCCCACACACTCTGAGACCACGCCCACACACTTTGAGACCACGCCCACACACTCTGAGACCACGCCCACAAACTTTGAGACCACGTCCACAGTGTCTAGAGACACGCCCACATACTCTATGACCACGCCCACAAACTTTGAGACCACGCCCACAAACTTTGAGACCATGCCCACACATTCTGAGACCACGCCCACAAACTCTGAGACCACGCCCACAAACTTTGAGGCCACGCCCACAGTGTCTAGAGACACGCCCACAAACTCTGAGACCACGCCCACACACTTTGAGACCACGCCCACACACTCTGAGACCACGCCCACAAACTCTGAGACCACGCCCACAAACTTTGAGACCACGCCCACAAACTTTGAGACCACGCCCACAGTGTCTAGAGACACGCCCACAGAGTCTAGAGACACGCCCACACACTCTGAGACCACGCCCACAAACTTTGAGACCACGCCCACAAACTTTGAGACCACGCCCACAAACTCTGAGACCACGCCCACAAACTTTGAGACCACGCCCACAGTGTCTAGAGACACGCCCACACACTCTGAGGCCACGCCCCCACACCCTGAGACCACGCCCACTTTGTCTAGAGACACGCCCACACACTCTGAGACCACACCCACACACTCTGAGACCACGCCCACAGACTCTGAGACCACGCCCACAGACTCTGAGACCACGCCCACAAACTTTGAGACCACGCCCACAAACATTGAGACCACGCCCACAAACTTTGAGACCACGCCCACAGTGTCTAGAGACACGCCCACACACTCCGAGGCCACGCCCACACACTCCGAGGCCACGCCCACACACTTAGAGACCACGCCCACTGTGTCTAGAGACATGCCCACACACTCTGAGACCATGCCCACAGTGTCTAGAGACACGCCCACACACTCTGAGACCACGTCCACAGACTTTGAGACCACGCCCAAAGTGTCTAGAGACACTCCCACACACTCTGAGACCACGCCCACAAACTTTGAGACCACGCCCACAGTGTCTAGAGACACGCCCACACACTCTGAGACCACGCCCACACACTCTGAGACCACGCCCACACACTCTGAGACCACGCCCACACACTCTTTGACCACGCCCACACACTCTGAGACCACGCCCACACACTCTGAGACCACGCCCACACACTCTGAGACCACGCCCACAAACTTTGAGACCACGCCCACACACTCTGAGACCACGCCCACATACTCTATGACCACGCCCACAAACTTTGAGACCACGCCCACAAACTTTGAGACCATGCCCACACATTCTGAGACCACGCCCACAAACTCTGAGACCACGCCCACAAACTTTGAGGCCACGCCCACAGTGTCTAGAGACACGCCCACAAACTCTGAGACCACGCCCACACACTTTGAGACCACGCCCACACACTCTGAGACCACGCCCACAAACTCTGAGACCACGCCCACAAACTTTGAGACCACGCCCACAAACTTTGAGACCACGCCCACAGTGTCTAGAGACACGCCCACAGAGTCTAGAGACACGCCCACACACTCTGAGACCACGCCCACAAACTTTGAGACCACGCCCACAAACTTTGAGACCACGCCCACAAACTCTGAGACCACGCCCACAAACTTTGAGACCACGCCCACAGTGTCTAGAGACACGCCCACACACTCTGAGGCCACGCCCCCACACCCTGAGACCACGCCCACTTTGTCTAGAGACACGCCCACACACTCTGAGACCACACCCACACACTCTGAGACCACGCCCACAGACTCTGAGACCACGCCCACAGACTCTGAGACCACGCCCACAAACTTTGAGACCACGCCCACAGACTTTGTGACCACGCCCACACACTCGGAGACCACGCCCACAAACTTTGAGACCAGCCCACACCCTCTGTGACCACGCCCACAATGTCTAGAGACACGCCCACATACTCTGAGACCACGCCCACAGTGTCTAGAGACACGCCCACACACTCTGAGACCACGCCCACAAACATTGAGACCACGCCCACAAACTTTGAGACCACGCCCACAGTGTCTAGAGACACGCCCACATACTCTATGACCACGCCCACAAACTTTGAGACCACGCCCACAAACTCTGAGACCACACCCACGCACTCTGAGACCACGCCCACACACTTTGAGACCACGCCCACACACTCCGAGGCCACGCCCACGCACTCTGAGACCACACCCACAAACTTTGAGACCACGCCCACACACTCCGAGGCCACGCCCACACACTCCGAGGCCACGCCCACACACTTAGAGACCACGCCCACTGTGTCTAGAGACATGCCCACACACTCTGAGACCATGCCCACAGTGTCTAGAGACACGCCCACACACTCTGAGACCACGTCCACAGACTTTGAGACCACGCCCAAAGTGTCTAGAGACACTCCCACACACTCTGAGACCACGCCCACAAACTTTGAGACCACGCCCACAGTGTCTAGAGACACGCCCACACACTCTGAGACCACGCCCACACACTCTGAGACCACGCCCACACACTCTGAGACCACGCCCACACACTTTGAGACCACGCCCACAGTGTCTAGAGACACGCCCACACACTCTGAGACCACGCCAACAAACTCTGAGACCACGCCCACACACTCTGAGACCACGCCCACAGTGTCTAGAGACACGCCCACATACTCTATGACCACGCCCACAGACTCTGAGACCACGCCCACAGACTTTGTGACCACGCCCACAAACTTTGAGACCACGCCCACAAACTTTGAGACCACGCCCACAAACTTTGAGACCACGCCCACAAACTTTGAGACCACGCCTACACACTTTGAGACCACGCCCACACACTTTGAGACCACGCCCACACACTCTGAGACCACGCCCACAGTGTCTAGAGACACGCCCACACACTCTGAGACCACGCCCACACACTTTGAGACCACGCCCACACACTCTGAGACCACGCCCACACACTTTGAGACGACGCCCACAGTGTCTAGAGACACGCCCACATACTCTGAGACCACACCCACAAACTTTGAGACCACGCCCACAAACTTTGAGACCACGCCCACAAACTTTGAGACCACGCCTACACACTTTGAGACCACGCCCACACACTTTGAGACCACGCCCACACACTCTGAGACCACGCCCACAGTGTCTAGTGACACGCCCACACTCCCAGAGACCACGCCCACCCACCCCGAGTCCAAACCCAACTTCCACCACCATCCCACAACTTAAGTCCAAACTTGGCCGAGCGGAGCCGTCGTCCTCCCAAGCGGCCGGGTCGACCTGCTCGGCCTTCTGAGGCCAAGTCGGGAGGTGAAGTTCGAGTCCGGCCAGGAGTCTCGGGAGCGGGTCCCCGGGCCCGGCCACGCCCCCGGTGGCCACGCCCAGTGTGTCCGAGGCCCCGCCCACAGATTCGGGTGCCCCGCCCACTTTTGAATCGGTTCCGCCCCGGACCCCTGACCACGCCCACAGTGTCAAGAGACACACCCGCTCACTCCGAGACCACGCCCACACACTTTGAGACCACGCCCACATACTCTGTGACCACTCCCACACACTCTGAGACCACGCCCACACACTCTGAGACCACGCCCACACACTCTGAGACCACGCCCACAGTGTCTAGAGGTACGCCCACACACTCAGAGACCACGCCCCCACACTATGAGACCACGCCCACATACTCTGAGACCACGCCCACAGTGTCTAGTGACACGCCCACACTCACAGAGACCACGCCCACAGTGTTTGGAGACACGCCCACACACTCTGAGACCACGCCCACACACTCTTTGACCACGCCCACACACTCTGAGACCACGCCCACACACTCTGAGACCACGCCCACACACTCTGAGACCACGCCCACAAACTTTGAGACCACGCCCACACACTCTGAGACCACGCCCACACACTTTGAGACCACGCCCACAAACTTTGAGACCACGCCCACAAACTTTGAGACCACGCCCACAGTGTCTAGAGACACGCCCACACACTCGGAGACCACGCCCACACACTTTGAGACCACGCCCACACACTTTGAGACCACGCCCACAGTGTCTAGAGACACGCCCACACACTCTATGACCACGCCCACAGACTGTGAGGCCACGCCCACTTTGTCTAGAGACACGCCCACACTCCCAGAGACCACGCCCGCCCACCCCGAGTCCAAACCCAACTTCCACCACCATCGCACAACTTAAGTCCAAACTAGGCCGAGCGGAGCCGTCGTCCTCCCAAGCGGCCGGGTCGACCTGCTCGGCCTTCTGAGGCCAAGTCGGGAGGTGAAGTTCGAGTCCGGCCAGGAGTCTCGGGAGCGTGTCCCCGGGCCCGCCCACGCCCCCGGTGGCCACGCCCAGTGTGTCCGAGGCCCCGCCCACAGACCCGGGTGCCCCGCCCACTTTTGAATCGGCTCAGCCCCTGGACCCCTGACCACGCCCACTGGGTACGGAGACACGCCCACATACTCTGTGACCACGCCCACAGTGTCTAGAGACACGCCCACACACTCTGAGACCACGCCCACAGACTCTGAGACCACGCCCACACACTCTGAGACCACGCCCACACACTTTGAGACCACGCCCACAGTGTCTAGAGAGACGCCCACATGCTCTGAGACCACGCCCACATGCTCTGTGACCACGCCCACACACTCTGAGACCTCGCCCACACACTTAGAGACCACGCCCACAAACTTAGAGACCACGCCCACAAACTTTGAGACCACGCCCACAGTGTCTAGAGAAACGCCCACATGCTCTGTGACCACGCCCACACACTCTGAGACTACGCCCACAGTGTCTAGAGACACGCCCACACACTCTGAGACCACGCCCACACACTCTGAGACCACGCCCACACACTTTGAGACCACGCCCACACACTTTGAGACCACGCCCACAAACTTTGAGACCACGCCCACAAACTTTGAGACCACGCCCACACTGTCTAGAGACACGCCCACACACTCGGAGACCACGCCCACAAACTTTGAGACCACGCCCACAGTGTCTAGAGACACGCCCACAGTGTCTGGAGACACGCCCACACTCTCTGAGACCACGCCCACAAACTTTGAGACCACGCCCACAGACTCTGAGGCCACGCCCACTTTGTCTAGAGACACGCCCACACTCCCAGAGACCACGCCCGCCCACCCCGAGTCCAAACCCAACTTCCACCACCATCGCACAACTTAAGTCCAAACTAGGCCGAGCGGAGCCGTCGTCCTCCCAAGCGGCCGGGTCGACCTGCTCGGCCTTCTGAGGCCAAGTCGGGAGGTGAAGTTCGAGTCTGGCCAGGAGTCTCGGGAGCGGGTCCCCGGGCCCGCCCAGGCCCCCGGTGGCCACGCCCAGTGTGTCCGAGGCTCCGCCCACAGATTCGGGTGCCCCGCCCACTTTTGAATCGGCTCCGCCCCCGGACCCCTGACCACGCCCACAGTGTCAAGAGACACACCCGCTCACTCCGAGACCACGCCCACACACTTTGAGACCACGCCCACATACTCTGTGACCACTCCCACACACTCTGAGACCACGCCCACACACTCTGAGACCACGCCCACAAACTTTGAGACCACGCCCAAAGTGTCTAGAGACACTCCCACACACTCTGAGACCACGCCCACACACTTTAAGACCACGCCCACACACTCTGAGACCACGCCCACAGTGTCTGGAGACACGCCCACATACTCTATGACCACGCCCACATACTCTATGACCACGCCCACACACTTTGAGACCACGCCCACACACTCTGAGACCACACCCACGCACTCTGAGACCACGCCCACAAACTTTGAGACCACGCCCACACACTCCGAGGCCACGCCCACACACTCCGAGGCCACGCCCACAGTGTCTGGAGACACGCCCACACACTCGGAGACCACGCCCACAAACTTTGAGACCACGCCCACATACTCTGTGACCACGCCCACACCCTCTGTGACCACGCCCACAATGTCTAGAGACACGCCCACTCGCTCTGAGACCACGCCCACCGTGTCTAGAGACACGCCCCCACACTTTGTGACCACGCCCACGCACTCTGAGACCACGCCCACATACTCTGTGACCACGCCCACACCCTCTGTGACCACGCCCACAATGTCTAGAGACACGCCCACTCGCTCTGAGACCACGCCCACAGTGTCTAGAGACACGCCCCCACACTTTGTGACCACGCCCACACACTCTGAGACCACGCCCACACACTTTGACACCACGCCCACGCTCTCTGAGACCACGCCCACAAACTTTGAGACCACGCCCACAGTGTCTGGAGACACGCCCACATACTCTATGACCACGCCCACATACTCTATGACCACGCCCACACACTTTGAGACCACGCCCACAAACTCTGAGACCACGCCCACAGTGTCTAGAGACACGCCCACACACTCTGAGACCACGCCCACAGTGTCTAGAGACACGCCCACCCACTCTGAGACCACGCCCACACACTCTGAGACCACGCCCACCCACTCTGAGACCACGCCCACAGTGTCTAGAGACACGCCCACACACTCGGAGACCACGCCCACAAACTTCGAGACCACGCCCACAGTGTCTAGAGACACGCCCACACACTCTGAGACCACGCCCACACACTTTGAGACCACGCCCACACACTCTGAGACCACGCCCACAAACTTTGAGACCACGCCCACACACTTTGAGACTACGCCCACAGTGTCTAGAGACACGCCCACGCACTCTGAGACCACGCCCACAAACTTTGAGACCACGCCCACATTGTCTAGAGACACGCCCACATACTCTATAACCACGCCCACAGACTCTGATGCCACGCCCACACACTCTGTGACCACGCCCACAGTGTCTAGAGACACGCCCACACTCCAAGAGACCACGCCCAAACGCTCTGAGACCACGCCCACATTGTCTAGAGACACGCCTGCACACTCTGAGACCACGCCCACAAAATTTGAGACCACGCCCACATACTTTGAGACCACGCCCACAGTGTCTAGAGACACGCCCACACACTCTGAGACCACTCCCACACTCTGAGACCACGCCCACAAACTTTGAGACCACGCCCACACACTCTGAGACCACGCCCACAAACTTTGAGACCACGCCCACACACTCTGAGACCACGCCCACACACTCTGAGACCACGCCCACAGTGTCTAGAGACACGCCCACACGCTCTGAGACCACACCCACACACTCTGAGACCACGCCCACACACTCTGAGACCACGCCCACAGTGTCTAGAGACACGCCCACAAACTTTGAGACCACACCCACAGGCTCTGTGACCACGCCCACACACTCTGAGACCACGGCCACACACTTTGAGACCACGCCCACACACTCTGAGACCACGCCCACAGTGTCTAGAGACACTCCCACACACTCTGAGACCACGCCCACAAACTTTGAGACCACGCCCAAACACTCTGAGACCACGCCCACACACTCTATGACCACGCCCAAAGTGTCTAGAGACACTCCCACACACTCTGAGACCACGCCCACACACTTTGAGACCACGCCCACACACTCTGAGACCACGCCCACAAACTTTGAGACCACGCCCACAGTGTCTAGAGACACGCCCACACACTCGGAGACCACGCCCACACACTTTGAGACCACGCCCACACACTCTGAGACCACGCCCACAAACTTTGACACCACGCCCACAAACTTTGAGACCACGCCCACACACTCTATGACCACGCCCAAAGTGTCTAGAGACACTCCCACACACTCTGAGACCACGCCCACACACTCTGAGACCACGCCCACACACTCTGAGACCACGCCCACAAACTTTGAGACCACGCCCACAAACTTTGAGACCACACCCACTTTGTCTAGAGACACGCCCACACACTCTGAGACCACGCCCACACACTCTGAGACCACGCCCACAAACTTTGAGACCACGCCCACACACTTTGTGACCACGCCCACACACTCTGAGACCACGCCCACTGTGTCTAGAGACACGCCCACACACTTAGACCACGCCCACACACTCTGAGACCACACCCACCCACTCCGTGTCCAAACCCAACTTCCACTACCATTCCACAACTAAAGTCCAAACTTGGCCGAGGGGAGCCGTCGTCCTCCCAAGCGGCCGGGTCGACCTGCTCGGCCTTCTGAGGCCAAGTCGGGAGGTGAAGTTCGAGTCCGGCCAGGAGTCTCGGGAGCGGGTCCCCGAGCCCGGCCACGCCCCCGGTGGCCACGCGCAGTGTGTCCGAGGCCCCGCCCACAGATTCGGGTGCCCCGCCCACTTTTGAATCGGCTCCGCCCCCAGACCCCTGACCACGCCCACTGGGTCCGGAGACACACCCACACACTCTGAGACCACGCCCACACACTTTGAGACCACGCCCACACACTCTGAGACCACGCCCACAAACATTGAGACCACGCCCACAAACTTTGAGACCACGCCCACACACTCTGAGACCACGCCCACAAACTTTGAGACCACGCCCACACACTCTGAGACCACGCCCACACACTCTGAGACCACGCCCACAGTGTCTAGAGACACGCCCACACACTCTGAGACCACTCCCACACTCTGAGACCACGCCCACAAACTTTGAGACCACGCCCGCACACTCTGAGACCACGCCCACAGTGTCTAGAGACACGCCCACACGCTCTGAGACCACACCCACACACTCTGAGACCACGCCCACACACTCTGAGACCACGCCCACAGTGTCTAGAGACACGCCCACAAACTTTGAGACCACACCCACAGGCTCTGTGACCACGCCCACACACTCTGAGACCACGGCCACACACTTTGAGACCACGCCCACAAACTTTGAGACGACGCCCACAGTGTCTAGAGACACGCCCACATACTCTGAGACCACGCCCACAAACTTTGAGACCACGCCCACACACTCTGAGACCACGCCCACACACTCTGAGATCACGCCCACACACTCTGAGACCACGCCCACACACTCTGAGACCACGCCCACACACTCTGAGACCACGCCCACGAACTTTGAGACCACGCCCACACACTTTGAGACCACGCCCACACACTTTGTGACCACGCCCACACACTTTGAGACCACGCCCACACGCTCTGAGACCACGCCCACACACTTAGAGACCACGCCCACACACTCTGAGACCACGCCCACACACTTTGAGACCACGCCCACAGTGTCTAGAGACACGCCCACACACTCTGAGACCACGCCCACAGTGTCTATAGACACGCCCACACACTCTGAGACCACGCCCACAGTGTCTATAGACACGCCCACACTCCCAGAGACCACGCCCACCCACCCCGAGTCCAAACCCAACTTCCACCACCATCCCACAACTTAAGTCCAAACTTGGCCGAGCGGAGCCGTCGTCCTCCCAAGCGGCCGGGTCGACCTGCTCGGCCTTCTGAGGCCAAGTCGGGAGTTGAAGTTCGAGTCCGGCCAGGAGTCTCGGGAGCGGGTCCCCGGGCCCGGCCACGCCCCCGGTGGCCATGCCCAGTGTGTCCGAGGCCCCGCCCACAGAGTAGGTAGCCCCTCCCACTCCGGTCTCGATTCCGCCCCCTGACCCTGGAACCACGCCCACTTTGTCCTGGGACACGCCCACACGGTATTAGACCACGCCCACTGTCTCTGGGGCCATGCCCACACGCTGTGGCCACGCCCACACAGTCTGAGACCACGCCCACAAACTTTGAGACCACGCCCACAGTGTCTAGAGACACGCCCACCCACTCTGAGACCACGCCCACATACTCTGAGACCACGCCCACCCACTCTGAGACCACGCCCACAGTGACTAGAGACACGCCCACACACTCTGAGACCACGCCCACACACTCTGAGACCACGCCCACAGTGTCTAGAGACACACCCACATACTTTGAGACCACGCCCACAGTGTCAAGAGACACGCCCACACACTCTGAGACCACGCCCACACACTCTGAGACCACGCCCACATAATTTGTGACCACGCCCACGCACTCTGAGACCACGCCCACACCCTCTGAGACCACGCCCACATAATTTGTGACCACGCCCACACACTCTGAGACCACGCCCACAAACTTTGAGACCACGCCCACAGTGTCTAGAGACACGCCCACCCACTCTGAGACCACGCCCACACACTCTGAGACCACGCCCACCCACTCTGAGACCACGCCCACAGTGTCTAGAGACACGCCCACACACTCGGAGACCACGCCCACAAACTTCGAGACCACGCCCACAGTGTCTAGAGACACGCCCACACACTCTGAGACCACGCCCACACACTTTGAGACCACGCCCACACACTCTGAGACCACGCCCACAAACTTTGAGACCACGCCCACACACTTTGAGACTACGCCCACAGTGTCTAGAGACACGCCCACGCACTCTGAGACCACGCCCACAAACTTTGAGACCACGCCCACAGTGTCTAGAGACACGCCCACATACTCTATGACCACGCCCACAGACTCTGATGCCACGCCCACACACTCTGTGACCACGCCCACAGTGTCTAGAGACACGCCCACACTCCAAGAGACCACGCCCAAACGCTCTGAGACCACGCCCACATTGTCTAGAGACACGCCTGCACACTCTGAGACCACGCCCACAAAATTTGAGACCACGCCCACATACTTTGAGACCACGCCCACAGTGTCTAGGGACACGCCCACCCACTCTGAGACCACGCCCACACACTCTGAGACCACGCCCACCCACTCTGAGACCACGCCCACAGTGACTAGAGACACGCCCACAAACTCTGAGACCACGCCCACAAACTTTGAGACCACGCCCACAGTGTCTGGAGACATGCCCACACACTCTGCGACCACGCCCAGTGTCCAGAGACACGCCCACACACTCTGAGACCACGCCCACACACTTTGTGAACACTCCCACACACTCTGAGACCACACCCACAGTGTCTAGAGACACGCCCACACGCTTTGAGACCACGCCCACACACTCTGAGACCACGCCCACAGTGTCTAGAGACACGCCCACACACTCTGAGACCACGCCCACACACTCTGAGACCACGCCCACAAACTTTGAGACCACGCCCACACACTCTGAGACCACGCCCCCACCTTTGAGACCACGCCCACAAACTTTGAGACCACGCCCACAGTGTCTGGAGACACGCCCACAAACTTTGAGACCACGCCCACAGTGTCTAGAGACACGCCCACACACTCTGAGACCACGCCCACACACTCTGAGACCACGCCCACAGTGTCTGGAGACACGCCCACACACTCTGAAACCACGCCTACAAACTTTGAGACCACGCCCACAGTGTCTAGAGACACGCCCACATACTCTATGACCACGCCCACATACTCTATGACCACGCCCACAAACTTTGAGACCACGCCCACAAACTTTGAGACCACGCCCACAGTGTCTAGAGACGCGCCCACACACTCTGAGACCACGCCCACACACTCTGAGACCACGCCCACACACTCTGAGACCACGCCCACACACTCTGAGACCACGCCCACAAACTTTGAGACCACGCCCAAAGTGTCTAGAGACACTCCCACACACTCTGAGACCACGCCCACAAACTTTGAGACCACGCCCACAGTGTCTAGAGACACGCCCACACACTCTGAGACCACGTCCACAGACTTTGTGACCACGCCCACAAACTTTGAGACCACGCCCACAAACTTTGAGACCACGCCCACAAACTTTGAGACCACGCCCAAAGTGTCTAGAGACACTCCCACACACTCTGAGACCACGCCCACACACTTTGAGACCACGCCCACAAACTTTGAGACCACGCCCACACACTCTGAGACCACGCCCACAAACTTTGAGACCACGCCCACACACTCTGAGACCACGCCCACAAACTTTGAGACCACGCCCACAAACTTTGAGACGACGCCCACAGTGTCTAGAGACACGCCCACATACTCTGAGACCACGCCCACAAACTTTGAGACCACGCCCACAAACGTTGAGACCACGCCCACACACTCTGAGACCACGCCCACACACTCTGAGACCACGCCCACACACTCTGAGACCACGCCCACACACTCTGAGACCACGCCCAAAACTTTGAGACCACGCCCACAAACTTTGAGACCACGCCCACAGTGTCTAGAGACACGCCCACATGCTCTGAGACCACACCCACACACTTTTAGACCACGCCCACAAACTTTGAGACCACGCCCACAGTGTCTCGAGACACGCCCACACACTCTGAGACCACGCCCACACACTCTGAGACCACGCCCACAAACTTTGAGACCACTCCCACAGTGTCTAGAGACACGCCCACACGCTCTGAGACCACGCCCACACACTCTGTGATCACGCCCACACACTATGAGACCACGCCCACTTTGTCTAGAGACACGCCCACACAATCTGAGACCACGCCCACAGTGTCTGGAGACACGCCCACACACTCGGAGACCACGCCCACAAACTTTGAGACCACGCCCACAAACATTGAGACCACGCCCACAGTGTCTAGAGACACGCCCACACACTCTGAGACCACGCCCACAGTGTCTGGAGACACGCCCACACACTCTGAGACCACGCCCGCACTCTCTGAGACCACGCCCACAAACTTTGAGACCACGCCCACAAACTATGAGACCACGCCCAAAGTGTCTAGAGACACGCCCACACACTCTGAGACCACGCCCACAAACTTTGAGACCACGCCCACACACTCTGAGACCACGCCCACAAACTCTGAGACCACGCCCACAGTGTCTGGAGACACGCCCACACACTCTGAGACCACGCCCACACTCTCTGAGACCACGCCCACACACTCTGAGACCACGCCCACAAACTCTGAGACCACGCCCACACACTCTGAGACCACGCCCACGCACTCTGAGACCACGCCCACATACTCTGTGACCACGCCCACACACTCTGAGACCACGCCCACACACTCTGAGACCACGCCCACACACTTTGAGACCACGCCCACACACTTTGAGACCACGCCCACAAACATTGAGACCACGCCCACACACTTTGAGACAACGCCCACAAACTTTGAGACCACGCCCACAAACTTTGAGACCACGCCCACAGTGTCTACAGACACGCCCACACGCTCTGAGACCACGCCCACACACGCTGAGACCACGCCCACAAACTCTGAGACCACGCCCACAAACTCTGAGACCACGCCCACAGTGTCTAGAGACACGCCCACACACTCTGAGACCACGCCCACAAACTTTGAGACCACGCACAGTGTCAAGAGACACGCCCACACACTCTGAGACCACGCCCACACACTCTGAGGCCACGCCCACCGTGTCTAGAGACACGCCCACACAGTTTGTGACCACGCCGACAATCTCTGAGACCACGCCCACAGTGTCCAGAGACACGCCCACAAACTCTGAGACCACGCCCACACACTCTGAGACCACGCCCACAGTGTCAAGAGACACGCCCACACACTCTGAGACCACGCCCACACACTCAGAGACCACGCCCATACACTCTGAGGCCACGCCCACCGTGTCTAGAGACACGCCCACACTCCCAGAGACCACGCCCGCCCACCCCGAGTCCAAACCCAACTTCCACCACCATCGCACAACTTAAGTCCAAACTAGGCCGAGCGGAGCCGTCGTCCTCCCAAGCGGCCGGGTCGACCTGCTCGGCCTTCTGAGGCCAAGTCGGGAGGTGAAGTCAGAGTCCGGCCAGGAGTCTCAGGAGCGGGTCCCCGGGCCCGCCCACGCCCCCGGTGGCCACGCCCAGTGTGTCCGAGGCCCCGCCCACAGATTCGGGTGCCCCGCCTACTTTTGAATCGGCTCCGCCCCCGAACACCTGACCACGCCCACTGGGTCCAGAGACACGCCCACACACTCTGAGACCACGCCCACACACTTTGAGACCACGCCCACACACTCTGAGACCACGCCCACAAACTTTGAGACCACGCCCACAGTGTCTAGAGACACGCCCACATACTCTGAGACCACGCCCACAAACTTTGAGACCACGCCCACACACTCTGAGACCACGCCCACACACTCTGAGATCACGCCCACACACTCTGAGACCACGCCCACACACTCTGAGACCACGCCCACACACTCTGAGACCACGCCCACGAACTTTGAGACCACGCCCACACACTTTGAGACCACGCCCACACACTTTGTGACCACGCCCACACACTTTGAGACCACGCCCACACGCTCTGAGACCACGCCCACACACTTAGAGACCACGCCCACACACTCTGAGACCACGCCCACACACTTTGAGACCACGCCCACAGTGTCTAGAGACACGCCCACACACTCTGAGACCACGCCCACAGTGTCTATAGACACGCCCACACACTCTGAGACCACGCCCACAGTGTCTATAGACACGCCCACACTCCCAGAGACCACGCCCACCCACCCCGAGTCCAAACCCAACTTCCACCACCATCCCACAACTTAAGTCCAAACTTGGCCGAGCGGAGCCGTCGTCCTCCCAAGCGGCCGGGTCGACCTGCTCGGCCTTCTGAGGCCAAGTCGGGAGTTGAAGTTCGAGTCCGGCCAGGAGTCTCGGGAGCGGGTCCCCGGGCCCGGCCACGCCCCCGGTGGCCATGCCCAGTGTGTCCGAGGCCCCGCCCACAGAGTAGGTAGCCCCTCCCACTCCGGTCTCGATTCCGCCCCCTGACCCTGGAACCACGCCCACTTTGTCCTGGGACACGCCCACACGGTATTAGACCACGCCCACTGTCTCTGGGGCCATGCCCACACGCTGTGGCCACGCCCACACAGTCTGAGACCACGCCCACAAACTTTGAGACCACGCCCACAGTGTCTAGAGACACGCCCACCCACTCTGAGACCACGCCCACATACTCTGAGACCACGCCCACCCACTCTGAGACCACGCCCACAGTGACTAGAGACACGCCCACACACTCTGAGACCACGCCCACACACTCTGAGACCACGCCCACAGTGTCTAGAGACACACCCACATACTTTGAGACCACGCCCACAGTGTCAAGAGACACGCCCACACACTCTGAGACCACGCCCACACACTCTGAGACCACGCCCACATAATTTGTGACCACGCCCACGCACTCTGAGACCACGCCCACACCCTCTGAGACCACGCCCACATAATTTGTGACCACGCCCACACACTCTGAGACCACGCCCACAAACTTTGAGACCACGCCCACAGTGTCTAGAGACACGCCCACCCACTCTGAGACCACGCCCACACACTCTGAGACCACGCCCACCCACTCTGAGACCACGCCCACAGTGTCTAGAGACACGCCCACACACTCGGAGACCACGCCCACAAACTTCGAGACCACGCCCACAGTGTCTAGAGACACGCCCACACACTCTGAGACCACGCCCACACACTTTGAGACCACGCCCACACACTCTGAGACCACGCCCACAAACTTTGAGACCACGCCCACACACTTTGAGACTACGCCCACAGTGTCTAGAGACACGCCCACGCACTCTGAGACCACGCCCACAAACTTTGAGACCACGCCCACAGTGTCTAGAGACACGCCCACATACTCTATGACCACGCCCACAGACTCTGATGCCACGCCCACACACTCTGTGACCACGCCCACAGTGTCTAGAGACACGCCCACACTCCAAGAGACCACGCCCAAACGCTCTGAGACCACGCCCACATTGTCTAGAGACACGCCTGCACACTCTGAGACCACGCCCACAAAATTTGAGACCACGCCCACATACTTTGAGACCACGCCCACAGTGTCTAGGGACACGCCCACCCACTCTGAGACCACGCCCACACACTCTGAGACCACGCCCACACACTCTGAGACCACGCCCACAGTGACTAGAGACACGCCCACAAACTCTGAGACCACGCCCACAAACTTTGAGACCACGCCCACAGTGTCTAGGGACACGCCCACCCACTCTGAGACCACGCCCACACACTCTGAGACCACGCCCACCCACTCTGAGACCACGCCCACAGTGACTAGAGACACGCCCACAAACTCTGAGACCACGCCCACAAACTTTGAGACCACGCCCACAGTGTCTGGAGACATGCCCACACACTCTGCGACCACGCCCACAGTGTCTGGAGACATGCCCACACACTCTGCGACCACGCCCAGTGTCCAGAGACACGCCCACACACTCTGAGACCACGCCCACACACTTTGTGAACACTCCCACACACTCTGAGACCACACCCACAGTGTCTAGAGACACGCCCACACGCTTTGAGACCACGCCCACACACTCTGAGACCACGCCCACAGTGTCTAGAGACACGCCCACACACTCTGAGACCACGCCCACACACTCTGAGACCACGCCCACAAACTTTGAGACCACGCCCACACACTCTGAGACCACGCCCCCACCTTTGAGACCACGCCCACAAACTTTGAGACCACGCCCACAGTGTCTGGAGACACGCCCACAAACTTTGAGACCACGCCCACAGTGTCTAGAGACACGCCCACACACTCTGAGACCACGCCCACACACTCTGAGACCACGCCCACAGTGTCTGGAGACACGCCCACACACTCTGAAACCACGCCTACAAACTTTGAGACCACGCCCACAGTGTCTAGAGACACGCCCACATACTCTATGACCACGCCCACATACTCTATGACCACGCCCACAAACTTTGAGACCACGCCCACAAACTTTGAGACCACGCCCACAGTGTCTAGAGACGCGCCCACACACTCTGAGACCACGCCCACACACTCTGAGACCACGCCCACACACTCTGAGACCACGCCCACACACTCTGAGACCACGCCCACAAACTTTGAGACCACGCCCAAAGTGTCTAGAGACACTCCCACACACTCTGAGACCACGCCCACAAACTTTGAGACCACGCCCACAGTGTCTAGAGACACGCCCACACACTCTGAGACCACGTCCACAGACTTTGTGACCACGCCCACAAACTTTGAGACCACGCCCACAAACTTTGAGACCACGCCCACAAACTTTGAGACCACGCCCAAAGTGTCTAGAGACACTCCCACACACTCTGAGACCACGCCCACACACTTTGAGACCACGCCCACAAACTTTGAGACCACGCCCACACACTCTGAGACCACGCCCACAAACTTTGAGACCACGCCCACACACTCTGAGACCACGCCCACAAACTTTGAGACCACGCCCACAAACTTTGAGACGACGCCCACAGTGTCTAGAGACACGCCCACATACTCTGAGACCACGCCCACAAACTTTGAGACCACGCCCACAAACGTTGAGACCACGCCCACACACTCTGAGACCACGCCCACACACTCTGAGACCACGCCCACACACTCTGAGACCACGCCCACACACTTTGAGACCACGCCCACACACTCTGAGACCACGCCCACACACTCTGAGACCACGCCCACACACTCTGAGACCACGCCCAAAACTTTGAGACCACGCCCACAAACTTTGAGACCACGCCCACAGTGTCTAGAGACACGCCCACATGCTCTGAGACCACACCCACACACTTTTAGACCACGCCCACAAACTTTGAGACCACGCCCACAGTGTCTCGAGACACGCCCACACACTCTGAGACCACGCCCACACACTCTGAGACCACGCCCACAAACTTTGAGACCACTCCCACAGTGTCTAGAGACACGCCCACACGCTCTGAGACCACGCCCACACACTCTGTGATCACGCCCACACACTATGAGACCACGCCCACTTTGTCTAGAGACACGCCCACACAATCTGAGACCACGCCCACAGTGTCTGGAGACACGCCCACACACTCGGAGACCACGCCCACAAACTTTGAGACCACGCCCACAAACATTGAGACCACGCCCACAGTGTCTAGAGACACGCCCACACACTCTGAGACCACGCCCACAGTGTCTGGAGACACGCCCACACACTCTGAGACCACGCCCGCACTCTCTGAGACCACGCCCACAAACTTTGAGACCACGCCCACAAACTATGAGACCACGCCCAAAGTGTCTAGAGACACGCCCACACACTCTGAGACCACGCCCACAAACTTTGAGACCACGCCCACACACTCTGAGACCACGCCCACAAACTCTGAGACCACGCCCACAGTGTCTGGAGACACGCCCACACACTCTGAGACCACGCCCACACTCTCTGAGACCACGCCCACACACTCTGAGACCACGCCCACAAACTCTGAGACCACGCCCACACACTCTGAGACCACGCCCACGCACTCTGAGACCACGCCCACATACTCTGTGACCACGCCCACACACTCTGAGACCACGCCCACACACTCTGAGACCACGCCCACACACTTTGAGACCACGCCCACACACTTTGAGACCACGCCCACAAACATTGAGACCACGCCCACACACTTTGAGACAACGCCCACAAACTTTGAGACCACGCCCACAAACTTTGAGACCACGCCCACAGTGTCTACAGACACGCCCACACGCTCTGAGACCACGCCCACACACGCTGAGACCACGCCCACAAACTCTGAGACCACGCCCACAAACTCTGAGACCACGCCCACAGTGTCTAGAGACACGCCCACACACTCTGAGACCACGCCCACAAACTTTGAGACCACGCACAGTGTCAAGAGACACGCCCACACACTCTGAGACCACGCCCACACACTCTGAGGCCACGCCCACCGTGTCTAGAGACACGCCCACACAGTTTGTGACCACGCCGACAATCTCTGAGACCACGCCCACAGTGTCCAGAGACACGCCCACAAACTCTGAGACCACGCCCACACACTCTGAGACCACGCCCACAGTGTCAAGAGACACGCCCACACACTCTGAGACCACGCCCACACACTTTGTGACCACGCCCACACACTCTGAGACCACGCCCACTGTGTCTAGAGACACGCCCACACACTTAGACCACGCCCACACACTCTGAGACCACACCCACCCACTCCGTGTCCAAACCCAACTTCCACTACCATTCCACAACTAAAGTCCAAACTTGGCCGAGGGGAGCCGTCGTCCTCCCAAGCGGCCGGGTCGACCTGCTCGGCCTTCTGAGGCCAAGTCGGGAGGTGAAGTTCGAGTCCGGCCAGGAGTCTCGGGAGCGGGTCCCCGAGCCCGGCCACGCCCCCGGTGGCCACGCGCAGTGTGTCCGAGGCCCCGCCCACAGATTCGGGTGCCCCGCCCACTTTTGAATCGGCTCCGCCCCCAGACCCCTGACCACGCCCACTGGGTCCGGAGACACGCCCACACACTCTGAGACCACGCCCACAAACATTGAGACCACGCCCACAAACTTTGAGACCACGCCCACACACTCTGAGACCACGCCCACAAACTTTGAGACCACGCCCACACACTCTGAGACCACGCCCACACACTCTGAGACCACGCCCACAGTGTCTAGAGACACGCCCACACACTCTGAGACCACTCCCACACTCTGAGACCACGCCCACAAACTTTGAGACCACGCCCGCACACTCTGAGACCACGCCCACAGTGTCTAGAGACACGCCCACACGCTCTGAGACCACACCCACACACTCTGAGACCACGCCCACACACTCTGAGACCACGCCCACAGTGTCTAGAGACACGCCCACAAACTTTGAGACCACACCCACAGGCTCTGTGACCACGCCCACACACTCTGAGACCACGGCCACACACTTTGAGACCACGCCCACAAACTTTGAGACGACGCCCACAGTGTCTAGAGACACGCCCACATACTCTGAGACCACGCCCACAAACTTTGAGACCACGCCCACACACTCTGAGACCACGCCCACACACTCTGAGATCACGCCCACACACTCTGAGACCACGCCCACACACTCTGAGACCACGCCCACACACTCTGAGACCACGCCCACGAACTTTGAGACCACGCCCACACACTTTGAGACCACGCCCACACACTTTGTGACCACGCCCACACACTTTGAGACCACGCCCACACGCTCTGAGACCACGCCCACACACTTAGAGACCACGCCCACACACTCTGAGACCACGCCCACACACTTTGAGACCACGCCCACAGTGTCTAGAGACACGCCCACACACTCTGAGACCACGCCCACAGTGTCTATAGACACGCCCACACACTCTGAGACCACGCCCACAGTGTCTATAGACACGCCCACACTCCCAGAGACCACGCCCACCCACCCCGAGTCCAAACCCAACTTCCACCACCATCCCACAACTTAAGTCCAAACTTGGCCGAGCGGAGCCGTCGTCCTCCCAAGCGGCCGGGTCGACCTGCTCGGCCTTCTGAGGCCAAGTCGGGAGTTGAAGTTCGAGTCCGGCCAGGAGTCTCGGGAGCGGGTCCCCGGGCCCGGCCACGCCCCCGGTGGCCATGCCCAGTGTGTCCGAGGCCCCGCCCACAGAGTAGGTAGCCCCTCCCACTCCGGTCTCGATTCCGCCCCCTGACCCTGGAACCACGCCCACTTTGTCCTGGGACACGCCCACACGGTATTAGACCACGCCCACTGTCTCTGGGGCCATGCCCACACGCTGTGGCCACGCCCACACAGTCTGAGACCACGCCCACAAACTTTGAGACCACGCCCACAGTGTCTAGAGACACGCCCACCCACTCTGAGACCACGCCCACATACTCTGAGACCACGCCCACCCACTCTGAGACCACGCCCACAGTGACTAGAGACACGCCCACACACTCTGAGACCACGCCCACACACTCTGAGACCACGCCCACAGTGTCTAGAGACACACCCACATACTTTGAGACCACGCCCACAGTGTCAAGAGACACGCCCACACACTCTGAGACCACGCCCACACACTCTGAGACCACGCCCACATAATTGGTGACCACGCCCACGCACTCTGAGACCACGCCCACACCCTCTGAGACCACGCCCACATAATTTGTGACCACGCCCACACACTCTGAGACCACGCCCACAAACTTTGAGACCACGCCCACAGTGTCTAGAGACACGCCCACCCACTCTGAGACCACGCCCACACACTCTGAGACCACGCCCACCCACTCTGAGACCACGCCCACAGTGTCTAGAGACACGCCCACACACTCGGAGACCACGCCCACAAACTTCGAGACCACGCCCACAGTGTCTAGAGACACGCCCACACACTCTGAGACCACGCCCACACACTTTGAGACCACGCCCACACACTCTGAGACCACGCCCACAAACTTTGAGACCACGCCCACACACTTTGAGACTACGCCCACAGTGTCTAGAGACACGCCCACGCACTCTGAGACCACGCCCACAAACTTTGAGACCACGCCCACAGTGTCTAGAGACACGCCCACATACTCTATGACCACGCCCACAGACTCTGATGCCACGCCCACACACTCTGTGACCACGCCCACAGTGTCTAGAGACACGCCCACACTCCAAGAGACCACGCCCAAACGCTCTGAGACCACGCCCACATTGTCTAGAGACACGCCTGCACACTCTGAGACCACGCCCACAAAATTTGAGACCACGCCCACATACTTTGAGACCACGCCCACAGTGTCTAGGGACACGCCCACCCACTCTGAGACCACGCCCACACACTCTGAGACCACGCCCACCCACTCTGAGACCACGCCCACAGTGACTAGAGACACGCCCACAAACTCTGAGACCACGCCCACAAACTTTGAGACCACGCCCACAGTGTCTGGAGACATGCCCACACACTCTGCGACCACGCCCACAGTGTCTGGAGACATGCCCACACACTCTGCGACCACGCCCAGTGTCCAGAGACACGCCCACACACTCTGAGACCACGCCCACACACTTTGTGAACACTCCCACACACTCTGAGACCACACCCACAGTGTCTAGAGACACGCCCACACGCTTTGAGACCACGCCCACACACTCTGAGACCACGCCCACAGTGTCTAGAGACACGCCCACACACTCTGAGACCACGCCCACACACTCTGAGACCACGCCCACAAACTTTGAGACCACGCCCACACACTCTGAGACCACGCCCCCACCTTTGAGACCACGCCCACAAACTTTGAGACCACGCCCACAGTGTCTGGAGACACGCCCACAAACTTTGAGACCACGCCCACAGTGTCTAGAGACACGCCCACACACTCTGAGACCACGCCCACACACTCTGAGACCACGCCCACAGTGTCTGGAGACACGCCCACACACTCTGAAACCACGCCTACAAACTTTGAGACCACGCCCACAGTGTCTAGAGACACGCCCACATACTCTATGACCACGCCCACATACTCTATGACCACGCCCACAAACTTTGAGACCACGCCCACAAACTTTGAGACCACACCCACAGTGTCTAGAGACGCGCCCACACACTCTGAGACCACGCCCACACACTCTGAGACCACGCCCACACACTCTGAGACCACGCCCACACACTCTGAGACCACGCCCACAAACTTTGAGACCACGCCCAAAGTGTCTAGAGACACTCCCACACACTCTGAGACCACGCCCACAAACTTTGAGACCACGCCCACAGTGTCTAGAGACACGCCCACACACTCTGAGACCACGTCCACAGACTTTGTGACCACGCCCACAAACTTTGAGACCACGCCCACAAACTTTGAGACCACGCCCACAAACTTTGAGACCACGCCCAAAGTGTCTAGAGACACTCCCACACACTCTGAGACCACGCCCACACACTTTGAGACCACGCCCACAAACTTTGAGACCACGCCCACACACTCTGAGACCACGCCCACAAACTTTGAGACCACGCCCACACACTCTGAGACCACGCCCACAAACTTTGAGACCACGCCCACAAACTTTGAGACGACGCCCACAGTGTCTAGAGACACGCCCACATACTCTGAGACCACGCCCACAAACTTTGAGACCACGCCCACAAACGTTGAGACCACGCCCACACACTCTGAGACCACGCCCACACACTCTGAGACCACGCCCACACACTCTGAGACCACGCCCACACACTTTGAGACCACGCCCACACACTCTGAGACCACGCCCACACACTCTGAGACCACGCCCACACACTCTGAGACCACGCCCAAAACTTTGAGACCACGCCCACAAACTTTGAGACCACGCCCACAGTGTCTAGAGACACGCCCACATGCTCTGAGACCACACCCACACACTTTTAGACCACGCCCACAAACTTTGAGACCACGCCCACAGTGTCTCGAGACACGCCCACACACTCTGAGACCACGCCCACACACTCTGAGACCACGCCCACAAACTTTGAGACCACTCCCACAGTGTCTAGAGACACGCCCACACGCTCTGAGACCACGCCCACACACTCTGTGATCACGCCCACACACTATGAGACCACGCCCACTTTGTCTAGAGACACGCCCACACAATCTGAGACCACGCCCACAGTGTCTGGAGACACGCCCACACACTCGGAGACCACGCCCACAAACATTGAGACCACGCCCACAAACATTGAGACCACGCCCACAGTGTCTAGAGACACGCCCACACACTCTGAGACCACGCCCACAGTGTCTGGAGACACGCCCACACACTCTGAGACCACGCCCGCACTCTCTGAGACCACGCCCACAAACTTTGAGACCACGCCCACAAACTATGAGACCACGCCCAAAGTGTCTAGAGACACGCCCACACACTCTGAGACCACGCCCACAAACTTTGAGACCACGCCCACACACTCTGAGACCACGCCCACAAACTCTGAGACCACGCCCACAGTGTCTGGAGACACGCCCACACACTCTGAGACCACGCCCACACTCTCTGAGACCACGCCCACACACTCTGAGACCACGCCCACAAACTCTGAGACCACGCCCACACACTCTGAGACCACGCCCACGCACTCTGAGACCACGCCCACATACTCTGTGACCACGCCCACACACTCTGAGACCACGCCCACACACTCTGAGACCACGCCCACACACTTTGAGACCACGCCCACACACTTTGAGACCACGCCCACAAACATTGAGACCACGCCCACACACTTTGAGACAACGCCCACAAACTTTGAGACCACGCCCACAAACTTTGAGACCACGCCCACAGTGTCTACAGACACGCCCACACGCTCTGAGACCACGCCCACACACGCTGAGACCACGCCCACAAACTCTGAGACCACGCCCACAAACTCTGAGACCACGCCCACAGTGTCTAGAGACACGCCCACACACTCTGAGACCACGCCCACAAACTTTGAGACCACGCACAGTGTCAAGAGACACGCCCACACACTCTGAGACCACGCCCACACACTCAGAGACCACGCCCATACACTCTGAGGCCACGCCCACCGTGTCTAGAGACACGCCCACACTCCCAGAGACCACGCCCGCCCACCCCGAGTCCAAACCCAACTTCCACCACCATCGCACAACTTAAGTCCAAACTAGGCCGAGCGGAGCCGTCGTCCTCCCAAGCGGCCGGGTCGACCTGCTCGGCCTTCTGAGGCCAAGTCGGGAGGTGAAGTCAGAGTCCGGCCAGGAGTCTCGGGAGCGGGTCCCCGGGCCCGCCCACGCCCCCGGTGGCCACGCCCAGTGTGTCCGAGGCCCCGCCCACAGATTCGGGTGCCCCGCCTACTTTTGAATCGGCTCCGCCCCCGAACACCTGACCACGCCCACTGGGTCCAGAGACACGCCCACACACTCTGAGACCACGCCCACACACTCTGAGACCACGCCCACACACTCTGAGACCACGCCCACAAACTTTGAGACCACGCCCACAGTGTCTAGAGACACGCCCACATACTCTGAGACCACGCCCACAAACTTTGAGACCACGCCCACACACTCTGAGACCACGCCCACACACTCTGAGACCACGCCCACACACTCTGAGATCACGCCCACACACTCTGAGACCACGCCCACACACTCTGAGACCACGCCCACACACTCTGAGACCACGCCCACGAACTTTGAGACCACGCCCACACACTTTGAGACCACGCCCACACACTTTGAGACCACGCCCACACGCTCTGAGACCACGCCCACACACTTAGAGACCACGCCCACACACTCTGAGACCACGCCCACACACTTTGAGACCACGCCCACAGTGTCTAGAGACACGCCCACACACTCTGACCACGCCCACAGTGTCAAGAGACACACCCGCTCACTCCGAGACCACGCCCACACACTCCGAGGCCACGCCCACAGTGTCTGGAGACACGCCCACACACTCTGAGACCACGCCCACAAGCTTTGAGACCACGCCCACAGTGTCTAGAGACACGCCCACACACTCTGAGACCACGCCCACAGTGTCTGGAGACACGCCCACACACTCTGAGACCACGCCCACACACTCTGAGACCACGCCCACAAACAGAGACATGCCCACAAACTCTGAGACCACTCCCACACACTTTGAGACCACGCCCACACACTTTGAGACCACGCCCACGGTGTCTGGAGACACGCCCACACACTCTGAGACCACGCCCACACACTCTGAGACCACGCCCACAAACTTTGAGACCACGCCCACAAACTTTGAGACCACGCCCACAGTGTCTAGAGACACGCCCACACACTCTGAGACCACGCCCACAGTGTCTAGAGACACGCCCACACGCTCCATGACCACGCCCACACACTCTGAGACCACGCCCACACACTCTGAGACCACGCCCACACACTCTGAGACCACGCCCACACACGCTGAGACCTCGCCCACAGGGTCTAGAGACACTCCCACACACTCTGAGACCACGCCCACAAACTTTGAGACCACGCCCACACACTCTGAGACCACGCCCACAAACTTTGAGACGACGCCCACAAACTTTGAGGCCACGCCCACACACTCTGAGACCACGCCCACACACTCGGAGACCACGCCCACACACTCTGAGACCACGCCCACACACTCTGAGACCACGCCCACAAACTTTGAGACGACGCCCACAGTGTCTAGAGACACGCCCACACACTCTGAGACCACGCCCACACACTTTGAGACCACGCCCACACACTCTGAGACCACGCCCACAAACTTTGAGACCACGCCCACACACTTTGAGACTACGCCCACAGTGTCTAGAGACACGCCCACGCACTCTGAGACCACGCCCACAAACTTTGAGACCACGCCCACAGTGTCACGCCCACAGACTCTGATGCCACGCCCACACACTCTGTGACCACGCCCACAGTGTCTAGAGACACGCCCACACTCCAAGAGACCACGCCCAAACGCTCTGAGACCACGCCCACATTGTCTAGAGACACGCCTGCACACTCTGAGACCACGCCCACAAAATTTGAGACCACGCCCACATACTTTGAGACCACGCCCACAGTGTCTAGGGACACGCCCACCCACTCTGAGACCACGCCCACACACTCTGAGACCACGCCCACCCACTCTGAGACCACGCCCACAGTGACTAGAGACACGCCCACAAACTCTGAGACCACGCCCACAAACTTTGAGACCACGCCCACAGTGTCTGGAGACATGCCCACACACTCTGCGACCACGCCCACAGTGTCTGGAGACATGCCCACACACTCTGCGACCACGCCCAGTGTCCAGAGACACGCCCACACACTCTGAGACCACGCCCACACACTTTGTGAACACTCCCACACACTCTGAGACCACACCCACAGTGTCTAGAGACACGCCCACACGCTTTGAGACCACGCCCACACACTCTGAGACCACGCCCACAGTGTCTAGAGACACGCCCACACACTCTGAGACCACGCCCACACACTCTGAGACCACGCCCACAAACTTTGAGACCACGCCCACACACTCTGAGACCACGCCCCCACCTTTGAGACCACGCCCACAAACTTTGAGACCACGCCCACAGTGTCTGGAGACACGCCCACAAACTTTGAGACCACGCCCACAGTGTCTAGAGACACGCCCACACACTCTGAGACCACGCCCACACACTCTGAGACCACGCCCACAGTGTCTGGAGACACGCCCACACACTCTGAAACCACGCCTACAAACTTTGAGACCACGCCCACAGTGTCTAGAGACACGCCCACATACTCTATGACCACGCCCACATACTCTATGACCACGCCCACAAACTTTGAGACCACGCCCACAAACTTTGAGACCACGCCCACAGTGTCTAGAGACACGCCCACACACTCTGAGACCACGCCCACACACTCTGAGACCACGCCCACACACTCTGAGACCACGCCCACAAACTCTGAGACCACGCCCACAAACTTTGAGACCACGCCCACACACTCTGAGACCACGCCCACATACTCTATGACCACGCCCACAAACTTTGAGACCACGCCCACAAACTTTGAGACCATGCCCACACATTCTGAGACCACGCCCACAAACTCTGAGACCACGCCCACAAACTTTGAGGCCACGCCCACAGTGTCTAGAGACACGCCCACAAACTCTGAGACCACGCCCACACACTTTGAGACCACGCCCACACACTCTGAGACCACGCCCACAAACTCTGAGACCACGCCCACAAACTTTGAGACCACGCCCACAAACTTTGAGACCACGCCCACAGTGTCTAGAGACACGCCCACAGAGTCTAGAGACACGCCCACACACTCTGAGACCACGCCCACAAACTTTGAGACCACGCCCACAAACTTTGAGACCACGCCCACAAACTCTGAGACCACGCCCACAAACTTTGAGACCACGCCCACAGTGTCTAGAGACACGCCCACACACTCTGAGGCCACGCCCCCACACCCTGAGACCACGCCCACTTTGTCTAGAGACACGCCCACACACTCTGAGACCACACCCACACACTCTGAGACCACGCCCACAGACTCTGAGACCACGCCCACAGACTCTGAGACCACGCCCACAAACTTTGAGACCACGCCCACAGACTTTGTGACCACGCCCACACACTCGGAGACCACGCCCACAAACTTTGAGACCAGCCCACACCCTCTGTGACCACGCCCACAATGTCTAGAGACACGCCCACATACTCTGAGACCACGCCCACAGTGTCTAGAGACACGCCCACACACTCTGAGACCACGCCCACAAACATTGAGACCACGCCCACAAACTTTGAGACCACGCCCACAGTGTCTAGAGACACGCCCACATACTCTATGACCACGCCCACAAACTTTGAGACCACGCCCACAAACTCTGAGACCACACCCACGCACTCTGAGACCACGCCCACACACTTTGAGACCACGCCCACACACTCCGAGGCCACGCCCACGCACTCTGAGACCACACCCACAAACTTTGAGACCACGCCCACACACTCCGAGGCCACGCCCACACACTCCGAGGCCACGCCCACACACTTAGAGACCACGCCCACTGTGTCTAGAGACATGCCCACACACTCTGAGACCATGCCCACAGTGTCTAGAGACACGCCCACACACTCTGAGACCACGTCCACAGACTTTGAGACCACGCCCAAAGTGTCTAGAGACACTCCCACACACTCTGAGACCACGCCCACAAACTTTGAGACCACGCCCACAGTGTCTAGAGACACGCCCACACACTCTGAGACCACGCCCACACACTCTGAGACCACGCCCACACACTCTGAGACCACGCCCACACACTTTGAGACCACGCCCACAGTGTCTAGAGACACGCCCACACACTCTGAGACCACGCCAACAAACTCTGAGACCACGCCCACACACTCTGAGACCACGCCCACAGTGTCTAGAGACACGCCCACATACTCTATGACCACGCCCACAGACTCTGAGACCACGCCCACAGACTTTGTGACCACGCCCACAAACTTTGAGACCACGCCCACAAACTTTGAGACCACGCCCACAAACTTTGAGACCACGCCCACAAACTTTGAGACCACGCCTACACACTTTGAGACCACGCCCACACACTTTGAGACCACGCCCACACACTCTGAGACCACGCCCACAGTGTCTAGAGACACGCCCACACACTCTGAGACCACGCCCACACACTTTGAGACCACGCCCACACACTCTGAGACCACGCCCACACACTTTGAGACGACGCCCACAGTGTCTAGAGACACGCCCACATACTCTGAGACCACACCCACAAACTTTGAGACCACGCCCACAAACGTTGAGACCACGCCCACACACTCTGAGACCACGCCCACAGTGTCTAGTGACACGCCCACACTCCCAGAGACCACGCCCACCCACCCCGAGTCCAAACCCAACTTCCACCACCATCCCACAACTTAAGTCCAAACTTGGCCGAGCGGAGCCGTCGTCCTCCCAAGCGGCCGGGTCGACCTGCTCGGCCTTCTGAGGCCAAGTCGGGAGGTGAAGTTCGAGTCCGGCCAGGAGTCTCGGGAGCGGGTCCCCGGGCCCGGCCACGCCCCCGGTGGCCACGCCCAGTGTGTCCGAGGCCCCGCCCACAGATTCGGGTGCCCCGCCCACTTTTGAATCGGTTCCGCCCCGGACCCCTGACCACGCCCACAGTGTCAAGAGACACACCCGCTCACTCCGAGACCACGCCCACACACTTTGAGACCACGCCCACATACTCTGTGACCACTCCCACACACTCTGAGACCACGCCCACACACTCTGAGACCACGCCCACACACTCTGAGACCACGCCCACAGTGTCTAGAGGTACGCCCACACACTCAGAGACCACGCCCCCACACTATGAGACCACGCCCACATACTCTGAGACCACGCCCACAGTGTCTAGTGACACGCCCACACTCACAGAGACCACGCCCACAGTGTTTGGAGACACGCCCACACACTCTGAGACCACGCCCACACACTCTTTGACCACGCCCACACACTCTGAGACCACGCCCACACACTCTGAGACCACGCCCACACACTCTGAGACCACGCCCACAAACTTTGAGACCACGCCCACACACTCTGAGACCACGCCCACACACTTTGAGACCACGCCCACAAACTTTGAGACCACGCCCACAAACTTTGAGACCACGCCCACAGTGTCTAGAGACACGCCCACACACTCGGAGACCACGCCCACACACTTTGAGACCACGCCCACACACTTTGAGACCACGCCCACAGTGTCTAGAGACACGCCCACACACTCTATGACCACGCCCACAGACTGTGAGGCCACGCCCACTTTGTCTAGAGACACGCCCACACTCCCAGAGACCACGCCCGCCCACCCCGAGTCCAAACCCAACTTCCACCACCATCGCACAACTTAAGTCCAAACTAGGCCGAGCGGAGCCGTCGTCCTCCCAAGCGGCCGGGTCGACCTGCTCGGCCTTCTGAGGCCAAGTCGGGAGGTGAAGTTCGAGTCCGGCCAGGAGTCTCGGGAGCGTGTCCCCGGGCCCGCCCACGCCCCCGGTGGCCACGCCCAGTGTGTCCGAGGCCCCGCCCACAGACCCGGGTGCCCCGCCCACTTTTGAATCGGCTCAGCCCCTGGACCCCTGACCACGCCCACTGGGTACGGAGACACGCCCACATACTCTGTGACCACGCCCACAGTGTCTAGAGACACGCCCACACACTCTGAGACCACGCCCACAGACTCTGAGACCACGCCCACACACTCTGAGACCACGCCCACACACTTTGAGACCACGCCCACAGTGTCTAGAGAGACGCCCACATGCTCTGAGACCACGCCCACATGCTCTGTGACCACGCCCACACACTCTGAGACCTCGCCCACACACTTAGAGACCACGCCCACAAACTTAGAGACCACGCCCACAAACTTTGAGACCACGCCCACAGTGTCTAGAGAAACGCCCACATGCTCTGTGACCACGCCCACACACTCTGAGACTACGCCCACAGTGTCTAGAGACACGCCCACACACTCTGAGACCACGCCCACACACTCTGAGACCACGCCCACACACTTTGAGACCACGCCCACACACTTTGAGACCACGCCCACAAACTTTGAGACCACGCCCACAAACTTTGAGACCACGCCCACACTGTCTAGAGACACGCCCACACACTCGGAGACCACGCCCACAAACTTTGAGACCACGCCCACAGTGTCTAGAGACACGCCCACAGTGTCTGGAGACACGCCCACACTCTCTGAGACCACGCCCACAAACTTTGAGACCACGCCCACAGACTCTGAGGCCACGCCCACTTTGTCTAGAGACACGCCCACACTCCCAGAGACCACGCCCGCCCACCCCGAGTCCAAACCCAACTTCCACCACCATCGCACAACTTAAGTCCAAACTAGGCCGAGCGGAGCCGTCGTCCTCCCAAGCGGCCGGGTCGACCTGCTCGGCCTTCTGAGGCCAAGTCGGGAGGTGAAGTTCGAGTCTGGCCAGGAGTCTCGGGAGCGGGTCCCCGGGCCCGCCCAGGCCCCCGGTGGCCACGCCCAGTGTGTCCGAGGCTCCGCCCACAGATTCGGGTGCCCCGCCCACTTTTGAATCGGCTCCGCCCCCGGACCCCTGACCACGCCCACAGTGTCAAGAGACACACCCGCTCACTCCGAGACCACGCCCACACACTTTGAGACCACGCCCACATACTCTGTGACCACTCCCACACACTCTGAGACCACGCCCACACACTCTGAGACCACGCCCACAAACTTTGAGACCACGCCCAAAGTGTCTAGAGACACTCCCACACACTCTGAGACCACGCCCACACACTTTAAGACCACGCCCACACACTCTGAGACCACGCCCACAGTGTCTGGAGACACGCCCACATACTCTATGACCACGCCCACATACTCTATGACCACGCCCACACACTTTGAGACCACGCCCACACACTCTGAGACCACACCCACGCACTCTGAGACCACGCCCACAAACTTTGAGACCACGCCCACACACTCCGAGGCCACGCCCACACACTCCGAGGCCACGCCCACAGTGTCTGGAGACACGCCCACACACTCGGAGACCACGCCCACAAACTTTGAGACCACGCCCACAAACTCTGAGACCACGCCCACACACTCTGAGACCACGCCCACGCACTCTGAGACCACGCCCACGCACTCTGAGACCACGCCCACATACTCTGTGACCACGCCCACACACTCTGAGACCACGCCCACACCCTCTGTGACCACGCCCACAATGTCTAGAGACACGCCCACTCGCTCTGAGACCACGCCCACAGTGTCTAGAGACACGCCCCCACACTTTGTGACCACGCCCACACACTTTGATACCACGTCCACACCCTTTGAGACCACGCCCACAAACTTGACACCACGCCCACAGTGTCTAGAGACATGCCCACAAACTTTGAGACCACGCCCACAGTGTCTAGAGACACGCCCACACGCTCTGAGACCACGCCCAAACACTCTGAGACCACACCCACACACTCTGAGACCACGCCCACAAACTTTGAGATCACACCCACACACTTTGAGACCACGCCCACACACTCTGAGACCACGCCCACAAACTTTGAGACCACGCCCACAGTGTCTAGAGACACGCCCACACACTCTGAGACCACGCCCACACACTCTGAGACCACGCCCACAGTGTCAAGAGACACACCCACACACTCTGAGACCACGCCCACACACTCAGAGACCACGCCCATACACTCTGAGGCCACGCCCACAGTGTCTAGAGACACGCCCACACACTCTGAGACCACGCCCACACACTTTGAGACCACGCCCACAGTGTCTAGAGACACGCCCACACACTCTGACCACGCCCACAGTGTCAAGAGACACACCCGCTCACTCCGAGACCACGCCCACACACTCCGAGGCCACGCCCACAGTGTCTGGAGACACGCCCACACACTCTGAGACCACGCCCACAAGCTTTGAGACCACGCCCACAGTGTCTAGAGACACGCCCACACACTCTGAGACCACGCCCACAGTGTCTGGAGACACGCCCACACACTCTGAGACCACGCCCACACACTCTGAGACCACGCCCACAAACAGAGACATGCCCACAAACTCTGAGACCACTCCCACACACTTTGAGACCACGCCCACACACTTTGAGACCACGCCCACGGTGTCTGGAGACACGCCCACACACTCTGAGACCACGCCCACACACTCTGAGACCACGCCCACAAACTTTGAGACCACGCCCACAAACTTTGAGACCACGCCCACAGTGTCTAGAGACACGCCCACACACTCTGAGACCACGCCCACAGTGTCTAGAGACACGCCCACACGCTCCATGACCACGCCCACACACTCTGAGACCACGCCCACACACTCTGAGACCACGCCCACACACTCTGAGACCACGCCCACACACGCTGAGACCTCGCCCACAGGGTCTAGAGACACTCCCACACACTCTGAGACCACGCCCACAAACTTTGAGACCACGCCCACACACTCTGAGACCACGACCACAAACTTTGAGACCACGCCCACAAACTTTGAGACCACGCCCACACACTCTGAGACCACGCCCAGTGTCAAGAGACACACCCGCTCAGTCCGAGACCACGCCCACACACTCCGAGGCCACGCCCACAGTGTCTGGAGACACGCCCACACACTCGGAGACCACACCCACAAACTTTGAGACCACGCCCACAAACTTTGAGACCACGCCCACAAACTTTGAGAGCACGCCCACAGTGTCTGGAGACACGCCCACACACTCTGAGAACACGCCCACACTCTCTGAGACCACGCCCACGCACTCTGTGACCACGCCCACATACTCTGAGACCACGCCCACAAACTCTGAGACCACGCCCACACACTCTGAGACCACGCCCACGCACTCTGAGACCACGCCCACGCACTCTGAGACCACGCCCACATACTCTGTGACCACGCCCACACCCTCTGTGACCACGCCCACAATGTCTAGAGACACGCCCACTCGCTCTGAGACCACGCCCACCGTGTCTAGAGACACGCCCCCACACTTTGTGACCACGCCCACGCACTCTGAGACCACGCCCACATACTCTGTGACCACGCCCACACCCTCTGTGACCACGCCCACAATGTCTAGAGACACGCCCACTCGCTCTGAGACCACGCCCACAGTGTCTAGAGACACGCCCCCACACTTTGTGACCACGCCCACACACTCTGAGACCACGCCCACACACTTTGACACCACGCCCACGCTCTCTGAGACCACGCCCACAAACTTTGAGACCACGCCCACAGTGTCTGGAGACACGCCCACATACTCTATGACCACGCCCACATACTCTATGACCACGCCCACACACTTTGAGACCACGCCCACAAACTCTGAGACCACGCCCACAGTGTCTAGAGACACGCCCACACACTCTGAGACCACGCCCACAGTGTCTATAGACACGCCCACACACTCTGAGACCACGCCCGCCCACGCCGAGTCCAAACCCAACTTCCACCACCATCCCACAACTTAAGTCCAAACTTGGCCGAGCGGAGCCGTCGTCCTCCCAAGCGGCCGGGTCGACCTGCTCGGCCTTCTGAGGCCAAGTCGGGAGTTGAAGTTCGAGTCCGGCCAGGAGTCTCGGGAGCGGGTCCCCGGGCCCGGCCACGCCCCCGGTGGCCACGCCCAGTGTGTCCGAGGCCCCGCCCACAGATTCGTGTGCCCCGCCCACTTTTGAATCGGCTCCGCCCCCGGACCCCTGACCACGCCCACAGTGTCAAGAGACACACCCGCTCACTCCGAGACCACGCCCACACACTCCGAGGCCACGCCCACACACTTTGAGACCACGCCCACAGTGTCTAGAGACACGCCCACATACTCTGAGACCACGCCCACACACTCTGAAACCACGCCCACACACTCTGAGACCACGCCCACTGTGTCTAGAGACACGCCCACACGCTCTGAGACCACGCCCACACACTTTGAGACCACGCCCACAAACTTACAGACCACGCGCACAGTGTCTAGAGACACGCCCACACACTCTGAGACCACGCCCACACACTCTGAGACCACGCCCACACACTCTGAGACCACGCCCACAGTGTCTAGAGACACGCCCACATACTCTGTGACCACGCCCACTTTGTCTAGTGACACGCCCACACACTCTGAGACCACGCCCACACACTCTGAGACCACGCCCACAGTGTCTAGAGACACGCCCACACACTCTGAGACCACGCCCACGCACTCTGAGACCACGCCCACACACTCTGAGACCACGCCCACACACTCTGAGACCACGCCCACAGTGTCTAGAGACACGCCCACACACTCTGAGACCACGCCCACACACTTTGAGACCACGCCCACACACTTTGAGACCACGCCCACAAACTTTGAGACCACGCCCACAGTGTAAAGAGACACGCCCACACACTCTGAGACCACGCCCACACACTTTGAGACCACGCCCGCAAACTTTGAGACCACGCCCACAGTGTCTAGAGACACGCCCACAGTGTCTGGAGACACGCCCACACACTCTGAGACCACGCCCACAAACTTTGAGACCACGCCCACAAACTTTGAGACCACGCCCAAAGTGTCTAGAGACACTCCCACACACTCTGAGACCACGCCCACACACTCTGAGACCACGCCCACAAACTTTGAGACCACGCCCACAAACTCTGAGACCACGCCCACAGTGTCTGGAGACACTCCCACACACTCTGAGACCACGCCCACAAACTTAGAGACCACGCCCACACACTCTGAGGCCACGCCCACTGTGTCTAGAGACACGCCCACACGCTCTGAGACCACGCCCACAGTGTCAAGAGACACGCCCACACACTCTGAGACCACGCCCACACACTCTGAGACCACACCCACAAACTTTGAGACCACGCCCACAAACTTTGAGACCATGCCCACAAACTCTGAGACCACGCCCACACACTCTGAGACCAGGCCCACACACTCTGAGACCAGGCCCACACACTCTGAGACCACGCCCACACACTCTGAGACCACGCCCACAGTGTCTGGAGACACTCCCACACACTCTGAGACCACACCCACAGTGACTAGAGACACGCCCACACACTCTGAGACCACGCCCACAAACTTTGAGACCACGCCCACAAACTTTGAGACAACGCCCACAGTGTCTACAGACACGCCCACACACTCTGAGACCACGCCCACACACTCTGAGACCACGCCCACACACTCTGAGACCACGCCCACAGACTTTGAGACCACGCCCACAGTGTCTAGAGACACGCCCACACACTCTGAGACCACGCCCACACACTCTGAGACCACGCCCACAGTGACTAGAGACACGCCCACACACTCTGAGACCACGCCCACAAACTTTGAGACCACGCCCACAAACTTTGAGACCACGCCCACAGTGTCTAGAGACACACCCGCACACTCTGAGACCACGCCCACACACTTTGAGACCACGCCCACAAACTTTGAGACCACGCCCACACACTCTGAGACCACGCCCACAAACTTTGAGACCACGCCCACACACTTTGAGACCACGCCCAAAGTGTCTAGAGACACTCCCAAACACTCTGAGACCACGCCCACAAACTTTGAGACCACGCCCACAAACTTTGAGACCACGCCCACAGTGTCTACAGACACGCCCACACGCTCGTAGACCACGCCCACACACTCTGAGACCACGCCCACACACTCTGTGACCACGCCCACACGCTCTGAGACCACGCCCACAAACTTTGAGACCACGCCCACAGGGTCTGGAGACACTCCCACAAACTCTGAGACCACGCCCACAAACTTTGAGACCACGCCCACACACTCTGAGACCACGCCCACAGTGTCTGGAGACACGCCCACACACTCTGAGACCACGCCCACAAACTGTGAGACCACGCCCACACACTCTGTGACCACGCTCACACACTCTGAGACCACGCCCACACACTCTGTGACCACGCCCACAGTGTCTAGAGACACGCCCACACACTCTGCGACCACGCCCACAGTGTCTGGAGACACGCCCACACACTCTGAGACCACGCCCACACACTCTGAGACCACGCCCACAGACTTTGTGACCACGCCCACACACTCTGAGACCACGCCCACAAACTTTGAGACCACGCCTACAGTGTCTGGAGACACGCCCACTTACTCTGTGACCACGCCCACACACTCTGAGATCACGCCCACAGTGTCTGGAGACACGACCACACGCTCTGAGACCACGCCCACAAACTTTGAGACCACGCCCACAAACTCTGAGACCACGCCCACAGTGTGTAGAGACACACCCACACACTCTGAGACCACGCCCACACACTCCGAGACCACGCCCACATACTCTGTGACCACGCCCACATACTCTGTGACCACGCCCACACACTCTGAGACCACGCCCACAGTGTCTAGAGACATGCCCACATACTCTATGACCACGCCCACAAACTTTGAGACCACGGCCACAGTGTCTAGAGACACGCCCACACACTCTGAGACCCCGCCCACCCACTCTGAGACCACGCCCACACACTCTGTGACCACGCCCACAGACTCTGTGACCACGCCCACCAACTTTGAGACCACGCCCACAAACTCTGAGACCACGCCCACAGTGTCTAGAGACACGCCCACACACTCTGAGACCACGCCCACAGTGTCTATAGACACGCCCACACACTCTGAGACCACGCCCATACACGCTGAGGCCACGCCCACAGTGTCTAGAGACACGCCCACACACTCTGATGCCACGCCCACACACTCTGTGACCACGCCCACATACTCTGTGACCACGCCCACCAACTTTGAGACCACGCCCACAAACTCTGAGACCACGCCCACAGTGTCTAGAGACACGCCCACACACTCTGAGACCACGCCCACAGTGTCTATAGACACGCCCACACACTCTGAGACCACGCCCGCCCACGCCGAGTCCAAACCCAACTTCCACCACCATCCCACAACTTAAGTCCAAACTTGGCCGAGCGGAGCCGTCGTCCTCCCAAGCGGCCGGGTCGACCTGCTCGGCCTTCTGAGGCCAAGTCGAGAGTTGAAGTTCGAGTCCGGCCAGGAGTCTCGGGAGTGGGTCCCCGGGCCCGGCCACGCCCCCGGTGGCCACGCCCAGTGTGTCCGAGGCCCCGCCCACAGATTCGTGTGCCCCGCCCACTTTTGAATCGGCTCCGCCCCCGGACCCCTGACCACGCCCACTGTGTCTAGAGACACGCCCACACGCTCTGAGACCACGCCCACACACTTTGAGACCACGCCCACAAACTTACAGACCACGCGCACAGTGTCTAGAGACACGCCCACACACTCTGAGACCACGCCCACACACTCTGAGACCACGCCCACACACTCTGAGACCACGCCCACAGTGTCTAGAGACACGCCCACATACTCTGTGACCACGCCCACTTTGTCCAGTGACACGCCCACACACTCTGAGACCACGCCCACACACTCTGAGACCACGCCCACAGTGTCTAGAGACACGCCCACACACTCTGAGACCACGCCCACGCACTCTGAGACCACGCCCACACACTCTGAGACCACGCCCACAGTGTCTAGAGACACGCCCACATACTCTGTGACCACGCCCACTTTGTCTAGTGACACGCCCACACACTCTGAGACCACGCCCACACACTCTGAGACCACGCCCACAGTGTCTAGAGACACGCCCACATACTCTGTGACCACGCCCACTTTGTCTAGTGACACGCCCACACACTCTGAGACCACGCCCACGCACTCTGAGACCACGCCCACAAACTTTGAGACCACGCCCACACACTCTGAGACCACGCCCACAAACTTTGAGACCACGCCACAGTGTCTAGAGACACGCCCACACACTCGGAGACCATGCCCACAGTGTCTGGAGACACGCCCACACACTCTGAGACCACGCCCACAGTGTCTAGAGACACGCCCACACACTCTGAGACCACGTCCACAGACTTTGTGACCACGGCCACAAACTTTGGGACCACGCCCACAAACTTTGAGACCACGCCCACAGTGTCTGGAGACACGCCCACACACTCTGAGACCACGCCCACAAACTTTGAGACCACGCCCACACACTTTGAGACCACGCCCAAAGTGTCTAGAGACACTCCCACACACTCTGTGACCACGCCCACAAACTTTGACACCACGCCCACACACTCTGAGACCACGCCCACACACTTTGAGACCACGCCCACAAACTTTGAGACCACGCCCACAGTGTCTAGAGACACGCCCGCACACTCTGAGACCACGCCCACAAACTTTGAGACCACGCCCACAGTGTTTAGAGACACGCCCACACACTCTGAGACCACGCCCACACACTCTGAGACCACGCCCACACACTCTGAGACCACACCCACACACTCGGAGACCACTCCCACAAACTTTGAGACCACGCCCACAGTGTCTAGAGACACGCCCACACACTCAGAGACCACACCCACAAACTTTGAGACCACGCCCACAGACTTTGAGACCACGCCCACACACTCAGAGACCACGCCCATACACTCAGAGGCCACGCCCACAGTGTCTAGAGACACGCCCACACACTCTGTGACCACGCCCACAGACTCTGTGACCACGCCCACCAACTTTGAGACCACGCCCACAAACTCTGAGACCACGCCCACAGTGTCTATAGACACGCCCACACACTCTGAGACCACGCCCACAGTGTCTAGAGACACGCCCACACACTCTGAGACCACGCCCACACACTCAGAGACCACGCCCACGCACTTTGAGACCACGCCCACAGTGTCTATAGACACGCCCACACACTCTGAGACCACGCCTACAGTGTCCAGAGACACGCCCACACACTCTGAGACCACGCCCACACACTCTGAGACCACGCCCACAAACTTTGAGACCACGCCCACACACTCTGAGACCACGCCCACACACTTTGAGACCACGCCCACACACTTTGAGACCACGCCCACAAACTTTGAGACCACGCCCACAGTGTCTATAGACACGCCCACACACTCTGAGACCACGCCCACCCACCCTGAGTCCAAACCCACCTTCCACTACCATCCCACAACTTAAGTCCAAACTTGGCCGAGCGGAGCCGTCGTCCTCCCAAGCGGCTGGGTCGACCTGCTCGGACTTCTGAGGCCAAGTCTGGAGTTGAAGTCTGAGTCCGGCCAGGAGTCTCGGGAGCGGGTCCCCGGGCCCGGCCACGCCCCCGGTGGCCACGCCCAGTGTGTCCGAGGCCCCGCCCACAGATTCGTGTGCCCCGCCCACTTTTGAATCGGCTCCGCCCCCGGACCCCTGACCACGCCCACAGTGTCAAGAGACACACCCGCTCACTCCGAGACCACGCCCACACACTCCGAGGCCACGCCCACACACTTTGAGACCACGCCCACACACTCTGAGACCACGCCCACACACTTTGAGACCACGCCCACAGTGTCTAGAGACACGCCCACATACTCTGAGACCACGCCCACACACTCTGAAACCACGCCCACACACTCTGAGACCACGCCCACTGTGTCTAGAGACACGCCCACACGCTCTGAGACCACGCCCACACACTCTGAGACCACGCCCACACACTTTGAGACCACGCCCACACACTTTGAGACCACGCCCACAAACATTGAGACCACGCCCACACACTTTGAGACAACGCCCACAAACTTTGAGACCACGCCCACAAACTTTGAGACCACGCCCACAGTGTCTACAGACACGCCCACACGCTCTGAGACCACGCCCACACACGCTGAGACCACGCCCACAAACTCTGAGACCACGCCCACAAACTCTGAGACCACGCCCACAGTGTCTAGAGACACGCCCACACACTCTGAGACCACGCCCACAAACTTTGAGACCACGCACAGTGTCAAGAGACACGCCCACACACTCTGAGACCACGCCCACACACTCTGAGGCCACGCCCACACACTCTGAGGCCACGCCCACCGTGTCTAGAGACACGCCCACACTCCCAGAGACCACGCCCGCCCACCCCGAGTCCAAACCCAACTTCCACCACCATCGCACAACTTAAGTCCAAACTAGGCCGAGCGGAGCCGTCGTCCTCCCAAGCGGCCGGGTCGACCTGCTCGGCCTTCTGAGGCCAAGTCGGGAGGTGAAGTCAGAGTCCGGCCAGGAGTCTCGGGAGCGGGTCCCCGGGCCCGCCCACGCCCCCGGTGGCCACGCCCAGTGTGTCCGAGGCCCCGCCCACAGATTCGGGTGCCCCGCCTACTTTTGAATCGGCTCCGCCCCCGAACACCTGACCACGCCCACTGGGTCCAGAGACACGCCCACACACTCTGAGACCACGCCCACACACTTTGAGACCACGCCCACACACTCTGAGACCACGCCCACAAACTTTGAGACCACGCCCACAGTGTCTAGAGACACGCCCACATACTCTGAGACCACGCCCACAAACTTTGAGACCACGCCCACACACTCTGAGACCACGCCCACACACTCTGAGACCACGCCCACACACTCTGAGATCACGCCCACACACTCTGAGACCACGCCCACACACTCTGAGACCACGCCCACACACTCTGAGACCACGCCCACGAACTTTGAGACCACGCCCACACACTTTGAGACCACGCCCACACACTTTGAGACCACGCCCACACGCTCTGAGACCACGCCCACACACTTAGAGACCACGCCCACACACTCTGAGACCACGCCCACACACTTTGAGACCACGCCCACAGTGTCTAGAGACACGCCCACACACTCTGAGACCACGCCCACAGTGTCTATAGACACGCCCACACACTCTGAGACCACGCCCACAGTGTCTATAGACACGCCCACACTCCCAGAGACCACGCCCACCCACCCCGAGTCCAAACCCAACTTCCACCACCATCCCACAACTTAAGTCCAAACTTGGCCGAGCGGAGCCGTCGTCCTCCCAAGCGGCCGGGTCGACCTGCTCGGCCTTCTGAGGCCAAGTCGGGAGTTGAAGTTCGAGTCCGGCCAGGAGTCTCGGGAGCGGGTCCCCGGGCCCGGCCACGCCCCCGGTGGCCATGCCCAGTGTGTCCGAGGCCCCGCCCACAGAGTAGGTAGCCCCTCCCACTCCGGTCTCGATTCCGCCCCCTGACCCTGGAACCACGCCCACTTTGTCCTGGGACACGCCCACACGGTATTAGACCACGCCCACTGTCTCTGGGGCCATGCCCACACGCTGTGGCCACGCCCACACAGTCTGAGACCACGCCCACAAACTTTGAGACCACGCCCACAGTGTCTAGAGACACGCCCACCCACTCTGAGACCACGCCCACATACTCTGAGACCACGCCCACCCACTCTGAGACCACGCCCACAGTGACTAGAGACACGCCCACACACTCTGAGACCACGCCCACACACTCTGAGACCACGCCCACAGTGTCTAGAGACACACCCACATACTTTGAGACCACGCCCACAGTGTCAAGAGACACGCCCACACACTCTGAGACCACGCCCACACACTCTGAGACCACGCCCACATAATTTGTGACCACGCCCACGCACTCTGAGACCACGCCCACACCCTCTGAGACCACGCCCACATAATTTGTGACCACGCCCACACACTCTGAGACCACGCCCACAAACTTTGAGACCACGCCCACAAACTTTGAGACGACGCCCACAAACTTTGAGGCCACGCCCACACACTCTGAGACCACGCCCACACACTCGGAGACCACGCCCACACACTCTGAGACCACGCCCACACACTCTGAGACCACGCCCACAAACTTTGAGACGACGCCCACAGTGTCTAGAGACACGCCCACACACTCTGAGACCACGCCCACACACTTTGAGACCACGCCCACACACTCTGAGACCACGCCCACAAACTTTGAGACCACGCCCACACACTTTGAGACTACGCCCACAGTGTCTAGAGACACGCCCACGCACTCTGAGACCACGCCCACAAACTTTGAGACCACGCCCACAGTGTCACGCCCACAGACTCTGATGCCACGCCCACACACTCTGTGACCACGCCCACAGTGTCTAGAGACACGCCCACACTCCAAGAGACCACGCCCAAACGCTCTGAGACCACGCCCACATTGTCTAGAGACACGCCTGCACACTCTGAGACCACGCCCACAAAATTTGAGACCACGCCCACATACTTTGAGACCACGCCCACAGTGTCTAGGGACACGCCCACCCACTCTGAGACCACGCCCACACACTCTGAGACCACGCCCACCCACTCTGAGACCACGCCCACAGTGACTAGAGACACGCCCACAAACTCTGAGACCACGCCCACAAACTTTGAGACCACGCCCACAGTGTCTGGAGACATGCCCACACACTCTGCGACCACGCCCACAGTGTCTGGAGACATGCCCACACACTCTGCGACCACGCCCAGTGTCCAGAGACACGCCCACACACTCTGAGACCACGCCCACACACTTTGTGAACACTCCCACACACTCTGAGACCACACCCACAGTGTCTAGAGACACGCCCACACGCTTTGAGACCACGCCCACACACTCTGAGACCACGCCCACAGTGTCTAGAGACACGCCCACACACTCTGAGACCACGCCCACACACTCTGAGACCACGCCCACAAACTTTGAGACCACGCCCACACACTCTGAGACCACGCCCCCACCTTTGAGACCACGCCCACAAACTTTGAGACCACGCCCACAGTGTCTGGAGACACGCCCACAAACTTTGAGACCACGCCCACAGTGTCTAGAGACACGCCCACACACTCTGAGACCACGCCCACACACTCTGAGACCACGCCCACAGTGTCTGGAGACACGCCCACACACTCTGAAACCACGCCTACAAACTTTGAGACCACGCCCACAGTGTCTAGAGACACGCCCACATACTCTATGACCACGCCCACATACTCTATGACCACGCCCACAAACTTTGAGACCACGCCCACAAACTTTGAGACCACGCCCACAGTGTCTAGAGACGCGCCCACACACTCTGAGACCACGCCCACACACTCTGAGACCATGCCCACACACTCTGAGACCACGCCCACACACTCTGAGACCACGCCCACAAACTTTGAGACCACGCCCAAAGTGTCTAGAGACACTCCCACACACTCTGAGACCACGCCCACAAACTTTGAGACCACGCCCACAGTGTCTAGAGACACGCCCACACACTCTGAGACCACGTCCACAGACTTTGTGACCACGCCCACAAACTTTGAGACCACGCCCACAAACTTTGAGACCACGCCCACAAACTTTGAGACCACGCCCAAAGTGTCTAGAGACACTCCCACACACTCTGAGACCACGCCCACACACTTTGAGACCACGCCCACAAACTTTGAGACCACGCCCACACACTCTGAGACCACGCCCACAAACTTTGAGACCACGCCCACACACTCTGAGACCACGCCCACAAACTTTGAGACCACGCCCACAAACTTTGAGACGACGCCCACAGTGTCTAGAGACACGCCCACATACTCTGAGACCACGCCCACAAACTTTGAGACCACGCCCACAAACGTTGAGACCACGCCCACACACTCTGAGACCACGCCCACAGTGTCTAGTGACACGCCCACACTCCCAGAGACCACGCCCACCCACCCCGAGTCCAAACCCAACTTCCACCACCATCCCACAACTTAAGTCCAAACTTGGCCGAGCGGAGCCGTCGTCCTCCCAAGCGGCCGGGTCGACCTGCTGAGCCTTCTGAGGCCAAGTCGGGAGGTGAAGTTCGAGTCCGGCCAGGAGTCTCGGGAGCGGGTCCCCGGGCCCGGCCACGCCCCCGGTGGCCACGCCCAGTGTGTCCGAGGCCCCGCCCACAGTCTCGGGTGCCCCGCCCACTTTTGAATCTGCTCCGCCCCCGAACACCTGACCACGCCCACAGTGTCTAGAGACACGCCCACACACTCTGAGACCACGCCCACATACTCTGTGACCACGCCCACACACTCCGAGACCACGCCCACACAGTTTGAGACCACGCCCACACACTCTGAGACCACGCCCACAAACTCTGAGACCACGCCCACATACTTTGAGACCACGCCCACAGTGTCTAGGGACACGCCCACAAACTCTGAGACCACGCCCACAAACTTTGAGACCACGCCCACAGTGTCTGGAGACACGCCCACACACTCTGCGACCACGCCCACAGTGTCTGGAGACATGCCCACACACTCTGCGACCACGCCCAGTGTCCAGAGACACGCCCACACACTCTGAGACCACGCCCACACACTTTGTGAACACTCCCACACACTCTGAGACCACGCCCACAGTGTTTAGAGACACGCCCACACACTCTGAGACCACGCCCACACACTCTGAGGTCACGCCCACAGTGTCTAGAGACACGCCCACACACTCTGAGTCCACGCCCACACACTTTGAGACCACGCCCATACACTCTGAGACCACGCCCACAGTGTCTAGAGACACGCCCACGCACTCAGAGACCACGCCCACACTCTCTGAGACCACGCCCACACACTCTGAGACCACGCCCACAAACTCTGAGACCACACCCACGCACTCGGAGACCACGCCCACAGACTTTGTGACCACGCCCACAAACTTTGAGACCACGCCCACAGTGTCTATTGACACGCCCACACGCTCTGAGACCACGCCCACACACTTTGAGACCACGCCCACAGTGTGTAGAGACACGCCCACACACTCTGAGACCACGTCCACAGACTTTGTGACCACGCCCACAAACTTTGTGACCACGCCTACACACTCTGAGACCACGCCCACAAACTTTGAGACCACGCCCACAGTGTCTAGAGACACGCCCACACACTCTGAGACCACGCCCGCAGTGTCTAGAGACACGCCCACACACTCTGAGACCACGCCCACAAACTTTGAGACCACGCACACAGACTTTGAGGCCACGCCCACACACTCTTTGACCACGCCCACACACTCTGAGACCACGCCCACAAACTTTGAGACCACGCCCACATACTCTGTGACCACTCCCACACACTCTGAGACCACGCCCACACACTCTGAGACCACGCCCACAGTGTCAAGAGACACGCCCACACACTCTGAGACCACGCCCACACACTTTGAGACCACGCCCACACACTCTGAGACCACGCCCACACACTCTGAGACCACGCCCACACACTCTGAGACCACGCCCACACACTCTGAGACCACGCCCACAGTGTCTGGATACACGCCCACATAGTCTGTGACCATTCCCACACACTCTGAGGCCACGCCCACACACTCTGAGACCACGCCCACATACTCTGAGACCACGCCCACACACTCTGAGACCACGCCCACACACTTTGAGACCACGCCCACAAACTTTGAGACCACGCCCACAGTGTCTAGAGACACGCCCACACACTCGGAGACCACGCCCACAAACTTTGAGACCACGCCCACAAACTTTGAGACCACGCCCGCACACTCTGTGACCACGCCCACAAACTTTGAGACCACGCCCACAAACTTTGAGACCACGCCCACACACTCTGAGACCGCGCCCACAAACTTTGAGACCACGCCCACAGTGTCAAGAGACACGCCCACACACTCTGAGACCACGCCCACAGTGTCTGGAGACACGCCCACACACTCTGAGACCACACCCACATACTCTGAGACCACGCCCACAAACTTTGAGGCCACGCCCACACACTCTGAGACCACGCCCACAAACTTTGAGACCACGCCCACACACTCTGAGACCACGCCCACAAACTTTGAGACCACGCCCACAGTGTCTAGAGACACGCCCACACACTTTGAGACCACGCCCACACACTCTGAGACCACGCCCACAAACTTTGAGACCACGCCCACAAACTTTGAGACGACGCCCACAGTGTCTAGAGACACGCCCACAGTGTCAAGAGACACGCCCACACACTCTGAGACCACGCCCACACACTTTGAGACCACGCCCACACACTCTGAGACCACGCCCACAAACTTTGAGACCACGTCCACAGTGTCTAGAGACACGCCCACATACTCTATGACCACGCCCACAAACTTTGAGACCACGCCCACAAACTTTGAGACCATGCCCACACATTCTGAGACCACGCCCACAAACTCTGAGACCACGCCCACAAACTTTGAGGCCACGCCCACAGTGTCTAGAGACACGCCCACAAACTCTGAGACCACGCCCACACACTTTGAGACCACGCCCACACACTCTGAGACCACGCCCACAAACTCTGAGACCACGCCCACAAACTTTGAGACCACGCCCACAAACTTTGAGACCACGCCCACAGTGTCTAGAGACACGCCCACAGAGTCTAGAGACACGCCCACACACTCTGAGACCACGCCCACAAACTTTGAGACCACGCCCACAAACTTTGAGACCACGCCCACAAACTCTGAGACCACGCCCACAAACTTTGAGACCACGCCCACAGTGTCTAGAGACACGCCCACACACTCTGAGGCCACGCCCCCACACCCTGAGACCACGCCCACTTTGTCTAGAGACACGCCCACACACTCTGAGACCACACCCACACACTCTGAGACCACGCCCACAGACTCTGAGACCACGCCCACAGACTCTGAGACCACGCCCACAAACTTTGAGACCACGCCCACAAACATTGAGACCACGCCCACAAACTTTGAGACCACGCCCACAGTGTCTAGAGACACGCCCACACACTCCGAGGCCACGCCCACACACTCCGAGGCCACGCCCACACACTTAGAGACCACGCCCACTGTGTCTAGAGACATGCCCACACACTCTGAGACCATGCCCACAGTGTCTAGAGACACGCCCACACACTCTGAGACCACGTCCACAGACTTTGAGACCACGCCCAAAGTGTCTAGAGACACTCCCACACACTCTGAGACCACGCCCACAAACTTTGAGACCACGCCCACAGTGTCTAGAGACACGCCCACACACTCTGAGACCACGCCCACACACTCTGAGACCACGCCCACACACTCTGAGACCACGCCCACACACTCTTTGACCACGCCCACACACTCTGAGACCACGCCCACACACTCTGAGACCACGCCCACACACTCTGAGACCACGCCCACAAACTTTGAGACCACGCCCACACACTCTGAGACCACGCCCACATACTCTATGACCACGCCCACAAACTTTGAGACCACGCCCACAAACTTTGAGACCATGCCCACACATTCTGAGACCACGCCCACAAACTCTGAGACCACGCCCACAAACTTTGAGGCCACGCCCACAGTGTCTAGAGACACGCCCACAAACTCTGAGACCACGCCCACACACTTTGAGACCACGCCCACACACTCTGAGACCACGCCCACAAACTCTGAGACCACGCCCACAAACTTTGAGACCACGCCCACAAACTTTGAGACCACGCCCACAGTGTCTAGAGACACGCCCACAGAGTCTAGAGACACGCCCACACACTCTGAGACCACGCCCACAAACTTTGAGACCACGCCCACAAACTTTGAGACCACGCCCACAAACTCTGAGACCACGCCCACAAACTTTGAGACCACGCCCACAGTGTCTAGAGACACGCCCACACACTCTGAGGCCACGCCCCCACACCCTGAGACCACGCCCACTTTGTCTAGAGACACGCCCACACACTCTGAGACCACACCCACACACTCTGAGACCACGCCCACAGACTCTGAGACCACGCCCACAGACTCTGAGACCACGCCCACAAACTTTGAGACCACGCCCACAGACTTTGTGACCACGCCCACACACTCGGAGACCACGCCCACAAACTTTGAGACCAGCCCACACCCTCTGTGACCACGCCCACAATGTCTAGAGACACGCCCACATACTCTGAGACCACGCCCACAGTGTCTAGAGACACGCCCACACACTCTGAGACCACGCCCACAAACATTGAGACCACGCCCACAAACTTTGAGACCACGCCCACAGTGTCTAGAGACACGCCCACATACTCTATGACCACGCCCACAAACTTTGAGACCACGCCCACAAACTCTGAGACCACACCCACGCACTCTGAGACCACGCCCACACACTTTGAGACCACGCCCACACACTCCGAGGCCACGCCCACGCACTCTGAGACCACACCCACAAACTTTGAGACCACGCCCACACACTCCGAGGCCACGCCCACACACTCCGAGGCCACGCCCACACACTTAGAGACCACGCCCACTGTGTCTAGAGACATGCCCACACACTCTGAGACCATGCCCACAGTGTCTAGAGACACGCCCACACACTCTGAGACCACGTCCACAGACTTTGAGACCACGCCCAAAGTGTCTAGAGACACTCCCACACACTCTGAGACCACGCCCACAAACTTTGAGACCACGCCCACAGTGTCTAGAGACACGCCCACACACTCTGAGACCACGCCCACACACTCTGAGACCACGCCCACACACTCTGAGACCACGCCCACACACTTTGAGACCACGCCCACAGTGTCTAGAGACACGCCCACACACTCTGAGACCACGCCAACAAACTCTGAGACCACGCCCACACACTCTGAGACCACGCCCACAGTGTCTAGAGACACGCCCACATACTCTATGACCACGCCCACAGACTCTGAGACCACGCCCACAGACTTTGTGACCACGCCCACAAACTTTGAGACCACGCCCACAAACTTTGAGACCACGCCCACAAACTTTGAGACCACGCCCACAAACTTTGAGACCACGCCTACACACTTTGAGACCACGCCCACACACTTTGAGACCACGCCCACACACTCTGAGACCACGCCCACAGTGTCTAGAGACACGCCCACACACTCTGAGACCACGCCCACACACTTTGAGACCACGCCCACACACTCTGAGACCACGCCCACACACTTTGAGACGACGCCCACAGTGTCTAGAGACACGCCCACATACTCTGAGACCACACCCACAAACTTTGAGACCACGCCCACAAACTTTGAGACCACGCCCACAAACTTTGAGACCACGCCTACACACTTTGAGACCACGCCCACACACTTTGAGACCACGCCCACACACTCTGAGACCACGCCCACAGTGTCTAGTGACACGCCCACACTCCCAGAGACCACGCCCACCCACCCCGAGTCCAAACCCAACTTCCACCACCATCCCACAACTTAAGTCCAAACTTGGCCGAGCGGAGCCGTCGTCCTCCCAAGCGGCCGGGTCGACCTGCTCGGCCTTCTGAGGCCAAGTCGGGAGGTGAAGTTCGAGTCCGGCCAGGAGTCTCGGGAGCGGGTCCCCGGGCCCGGCCACGCCCCCGGTGGCCACGCCCAGTGTGTCCGAGGCCCCGCCCACAGATTCGGGTGCCCCGCCCACTTTTGAATCGGTTCCGCCCCGGACCCCTGACCACGCCCACAGTGTCAAGAGACACACCCGCTCACTCCGAGACCACGCCCACACACTTTGAGACCACGCCCACATACTCTGTGACCACTCCCACACACTCTGAGACCACGCCCACACACTCTGAGACCACGCCCACACACTCTGAGACCACGCCCACAGTGTCTAGAGGTACGCCCACACACTCAGAGACCACGCCCCCACACTATGAGACCACGCCCACATACTCTGAGACCACGCCCACAGTGTCTAGTGACACGCCCACACTCACAGAGACCACGCCCACAGTGTTTGGAGACACGCCCACACACTCTGAGACCACGCCCACACACTCTTTGACCACGCCCACACACTCTGAGACCACGCCCACACACTCTGAGACCACGCCCACACACTCTGAGACCACGCCCACAAACTTTGAGACCACGCCCACACACTCTGAGACCACGCCCACACACTTTGAGACCACGCCCACAAACTTTGAGACCACGCCCACAAACTTTGAGACCACGCCCACAGTGTCTAGAGACACGCCCACACACTCGGAGACCACGCCCACACACTTTGAGACCACGCCCACACACTTTGAGACCACGCCCACAGTGTCTAGAGACACGCCCACACACTCTATGACCACGCCCACAGACTGTGAGGCCACGCCCACTTTGTCTAGAGACACGCCCACACTCCCAGAGACCACGCCCGCCCACCCCGAGTCCAAACCCAACTTCCACCACCATCGCACAACTTAAGTCCAAACTAGGCCGAGCGGAGCCGTCGTCCTCCCAAGCGGCCGGGTCGACCTGCTCGGCCTTCTGAGGCCAAGTCGGGAGGTGAAGTTCGAGTCCGGCCAGGAGTCTCGGGAGCGTGTCCCCGGGCCCGCCCACGCCCCCGGTGGCCACGCCCAGTGTGTCCGAGGCCCCGCCCACAGACCCGGGTGCCCCGCCCACTTTTGAATCGGCTCAGCCCCTGGACCCCTGACCACGCCCACTGGGTACGGAGACACGCCCACATACTCTGTGACCACGCCCACAGTGTCTAGAGACACGCCCACACACTCTGAGACCACGCCCACAGACTCTGAGACCACGCCCACACACTCTGAGACCACGCCCACACACTTTGAGACCACGCCCACAGTGTCTAGAGAGACGCCCACATGCTCTGAGACCACGCCCACATGCTCTGTGACCACGCCCACACACTCTGAGACCTCGCCCACACACTTAGAGACCACGCCCACAAACTTAGAGACCACGCCCACAAACTTTGAGACCACGCCCACAGTGTCTAGAGAAACGCCCACATGCTCTGTGACCACGCCCACACACTCTGAGACTACGCCCACAGTGTCTAGAGACACGCCCACACACTCTGAGACCACGCCCACACACTCTGAGACCACGCCCACACACTTTGAGACCACGCCCACACACTTTGAGACCACGCCCACAAACTTTGAGACCACGCCCACAAACTTTGAGACCACGCCCACACTGTCTAGAGACACGCCCACACACTCGGAGACCACGCCCACAAACTTTGAGACCACGCCCACAGTGTCTAGAGACACGCCCACAGTGTCTGGAGACACGCCCACACTCTCTGAGACCACGCCCACAAACTTTGAGACCACGCCCACAGACTCTGAGGCCACGCCCACTTTGTCTAGAGACACGCCCACACTCCCAGAGACCACGCCCGCCCACCCCGAGTCCAAACCCAACTTCCACCACCATCGCACAACTTAAGTCCAAACTAGGCCGAGCGGAGCCGTCGTCCTCCCAAGCGGCCGGGTCGACCTGCTCGGCCTTCTGAGGCCAAGTCGGGAGGTGAAGTTCGAGTCTGGCCAGGAGTCTCGGGAGCGGGTCCCCGGGCCCGCCCAGGCCCCCGGTGGCCACGCCCAGTGTGTCCGAGGCTCCGCCCACAGATTCGGGTGCCCCGCCCACTTTTGAATCGGCTCCGCCCCCGGACCCCTGACCACGCCCACAGTGTCAAGAGACACACCCGCTCACTCCGAGACCACGCCCACACACTTTGAGACCACGCCCACATACTCTGTGACCACTCCCACACACTCTGAGACCACGCCCACACACTCTGAGACCACGCCCACAAACTTTGAGACCACGCCCAAAGTGTCTAGAGACACTCCCACACACTCTGAGACCACGCCCACACACTTTAAGACCACGCCCACACACTCTGAGACCACGCCCACAGTGTCTGGAGACACGCCCACATACTCTATGACCACGCCCACATACTCTATGACCACGCCCACACACTTTGAGACCACGCCCACACACTCTGAGACCACACCCACGCACTCTGAGACCACGCCCACAAACTTTGAGACCACGCCCACACACTCCGAGGCCACGCCCACACACTCCGAGGCCACGCCCACAGTGTCTGGAGACACGCCCACACACTCGGAGACCACGCCCACAAACTTTGAGACCACGCCCACATACTCTGTGACCACGCCCACACCCTCTGTGACCACGCCCACAATGTCTAGAGACACGCCCACTCGCTCTGAGACCACGCCCACCGTGTCTAGAGACACGCCCCCACACTTTGTGACCACGCCCACGCACTCTGAGACCACGCCCACATACTCTGTGACCACGCCCACACCCTCTGTGACCACGCCCACAATGTCTAGAGACACGCCCACTCGCTCTGAGACCACGCCCACAGTGTCTAGAGACACGCCCCCACACTTTGTGACCACGCCCACACACTCTGAGACCACGCCCACACACTTTGACACCACGCCCACGCTCTCTGAGACCACGCCCACAAACTTTGAGACCACGCCCACAGTGTCTGGAGACACGCCCACATACTCTATGACCACGCCCACATACTCTATGACCACGCCCACACACTTTGAGACCACGCCCACAAACTCTGAGACCACGCCCACAGTGTCTAGAGACACGCCCACACACTCTGAGACCACGCCCACAGTGTCTATAGACACGCCCACACACTCTGAGACCACGCCCGCCCACGCCGAGTCCAAACCCAACTTCCACCACCATCCCACAACTTAAGTCCAAACTTGGCCGAGCGGAGCCGTCGTCCTCCCAAGCGGCCGGGTCGACCTGCTCGGCCTTCTGAGGCCAAGTCGAGAGTTGAAGTTCGAGTCCGGCCAGGAGTCTCGGGAGTGGGTCCCCGGGCCCGGCCACGCCCCCGGTGGCCACGCCCAGTGTGTCCGAGGCCCCGCCCACAGATTCGTGTGCCCCGCCCACTTTTGAATCGGCTCCGCCCCCGGACCCCTGACCACGCCCACAGTGTCAAGAGACACACCCGCTCACTCCGAGACCACGCCCACACACTCCGAGGCCACGCCCACACACTTTGAGACCACGCCCACACACTCTGAGACCACGCCCACACACTTTGAGACCACGCCCACAGTGTCTAGAGACACGCCCACATACTCTGAGACCACGCCCACACACTCTGAAACCACGCCCACACACTCTGAGACCACGCCCACTGTGTCTAGAGACACGCCCACACGCTCTGAGACCACGCCCACACACTTTGAGACCACGCCCACAAACTTACAGACCACGCGCACAGTGTCTAGAGACACGCCCACACACTCTGAGACCACGCCCACCCACTCTGAGACCACGCCCACACACTCTGAGACCACGCCCACAGTGTCTAGAGACACGCCCACATACTCTGTGACCACGCCCACTTTGTCTAGTGACACGCCCACACACTCTGAGACCACGCCCACACACTCTGAGACCACGCCCACAGTGTCTAGAGACACGCCCACACACTCTGAGACCACGCCCACGCACTCTGAGACCACGCCCACACACTCTGAGACCACGCCCACACACTCTGAGACCACGCCCACAGTGTCTAGAGACACGCCCACACACTCTGAGACCACGCCCACACACTTTGAGACCACGCCCACACACTTTGAGACCACGCCCACAAACTTTGAGACCACGCCCACAGTGTAAAGAGACACGCCCACACACTCTGAGACCACGCCCACACACTTTGAGACCACGCCCGCAAACTTTGAGACCACGCCCACAGTGTCTAGAGACACGCCCACAGTGTCTGGAGACACGCCCACACACTCTGAGACCACGCCCACAAACTTTGAGACCACGCCCACAAACTTTGAGACCACGCCCAAAGTGTCTAGAGACACTCCCACACACTCTGAGACCACGCCCACACACTCTGAGACCACGCCCACAAACTTTGAGACCACGCCCACAAACTCTGAGACCACGCCCACAGTGTCTGGAGACACTCCCACACACTCTGAGACCACGCCCACAAACTTAGAGACCACGCCCACACACTCTGAGGCCACGCCCACTGTGTCTAGAGACACGCCCACACGCTCTGAGACCACGCCCACAGTGTCAAGAGACACGCCCACACACTCTGAGACCACGCCCACACACTCTGAGACCACACCCACAAACTTTGAGACCACGCCCACAAACTTTGAGACCATGCCCACAAACTCTGAGACCACGCCCACACACTCTGAGACCACGCCCACACACTCTGAGACCACGCCCACACACTCTGAGACCACGCCCACAGACTTTGAGACCACGCCCACAGTGTCTAGAGACACGCCCACACACTCTGAGACCACGCCCACACACTCTGAGACCACGCCCACAGTGACTAGAGACACGCCCACACACTCTGAGACCACGCCCACAAACTTTGAGACCACGCCCACAAACTTTGAGACCACGCCCACAGTGTCTAGAGACACACCCGCACACTCTGAGACCACGCCCACACACTTTGAGACCACGCCCACAAACTTTGAGACCACGCCCACACACTCTGAGACCACGCCCACAAACTTTGAGACCACGCCCACACACTTTGAGACCACGCCCAAAGTGTCTAGAGACACTCCCAAACACTCTGAGACCACGCCCACAAACTTTGAGACCACGCCCACAAACTTTGAGACCACGCCCACAGTGTCTACAGACACGCCCACACGCTCGTAGACCACGCCCACACACTCTGAGACCACGCCCACACACTCTGTGACCACGCCCACACGCTCTGAGACCACGCCCACAAACTTTGAGACCACGCCCACAGGGTCTGGAGACACTCCCACAAACTCTGAGACCACGCCCACAAACTTTGAGACCACGCCCACACACTCTGAGACCACGCCCACAGTGTCTGGAGACACGCCCACACACTCTGAGACCACGCCCACAAACTGTGAGACCACGCCCACACACTCTGTGACCACGCTCACACACTCTGAGACCACGCCCACACACTCTGTGACCACGCCCACAGTGTCTAGAGACACGCCCACACACTCTGCGACCACGCCCACAGTGTCTGGAGACACGCCCACACACTCTGAGACCACGCCCACACACTCTGAGACCACGCCCACAGACTTTGTGACCACGCCCACACACTCTGAGACCACGCCCACAAACTTTGAGACCACGCCTACAGTGTCTGGAGACACGCCCACTTACTCTGTGACCACGCCCACACACTCTGAGATCACGCCCACAGTGTCTGGAGACACGACCACACGCTCTGAGACCACGCCCACAAACTTTGAGACCACGCCCACAAACTCTGAGACCACGCCCACAGTGTGTAGAGACACACCCACACACTCTGAGACCACGCCCACACACTCCGAGACCACGCCCACATACTCTGTGACCACGCCCACATACTCTGTGACCACGCCCACACACTCTGAGACCACGCCCACAGTGTCTAGAGACATGCCCACATACTCTATGACCACGCCCACAAACTTTGAGACCACGGCCACAGTGTCTAGAGACACGCCCACACACTCTGAGACCCCGCCCACCCACTCTGAGACCACGCCCACACACTCTGTGACCACGCCCACAGACTCTGTGACCACGCCCACCAACTTTGAGACCACGCCCACAAACTCTGAGACCACGCCCACAGTGTCTAGAGACACGCCCACACACTCTGAGACCACGCCCACAGTGTCTATAGACACGCCCACACACTCTGAGACCACGCCCATACACGCTGAGGCCACGCCCACAGTGTCTAGAGACACGCCCACACACTCTGATGCCACGCCCACACACTCTGTGACCACGCCCACATACTCTGTGACCACGCCCACCAACTTTGAGACCACGCCCACAAACTCTGAGACCACGCCCACAGTGTCTAGAGACACGCCCACACACTCTGAGACCACGCCCACAGTGTCTATAGACACGCCCACACACTCTGAGACCACGCCCGCCCACGCCGAGTCCAAACCCAACTTCCACCACCATCCCACAACTTAAGTCCAAACTTGGCCGAGCGGAGCCGTCGTCCTCCCAAGCGGCCGGGTCGACCTGCTCGGCCTTCTGAGGCCAAGTCGAGAGTTGAAGTTCGAGTCCGGCCAGGAGTCTCGGGAGTGGGTCCCCGGGCCCGGCCACGCCCCCGGTGGCCACGCCCAGTGTGTCCGAGGCCCCGCCCACAGATTCGTGTGCCCCGCCCACTTTTGAATCGGCTCCGCCCCCGGACCCCTGACCACGCCCACTGTGTCTAGAGACACGCCCACACGCTCTGAGACCACGCCCACACACTTTGAGACCACGCCCACAAACTTACAGACCACGCGCACAGTGTCTAGAGACACGCCCACACACTCTGAGACCACGCCCACACACTCTGAGACCACGCCCACACACTCTGAGACCACGCCCACAGTGTCTAGAGACACGCCCACATACTCTGTGACCACGCCCACACACTCTGAGACCACGCCCACAGTGTCTAGAGACACGCCCACACACTCTGAGACCACGCCCACGCACTCTGAGACCACGCCCACACACTCTGAGACCACGCCCACAGTGTCTAGAGACACGCCCACATACTCTGTGACCACGCCCACTTTGTCTAGTGACACGCCCACACACTCTGAGACCACGCCCACACACTCTGAGACCACGCCCACAGTGTCTAGAGACACGCCCACATACTCTGTGACCACGCCCACTTTGTCTAGTGACACGCCCACACACTCTGAGACCACGCCCACGCACTCTGAGACCACGCCCACAAACTTTGAGACCACGCCCACACACTCTGAGACCACGCCCACAAACTTTGAGACCACGCCACAGTGTCTAGAGACACGCCCACACACTCGGAGACCATGCCCACAGTGTCTGGAGACACGCCCACACACTCTGAGACCACGCCCACAGTGTCTAGAGACACGCCCACACACTCTGAGACCACGTCCACAGACTTTGTGACCACGGCCACAAACTTTGGGACCACGCCCACAAACTTTGAGACCACGCCCACAGTGTCTGGAGACACGCCCACACACTCTGAGACCACGCCCACAAACTTTGAGACCACGCCCACACACTCTGAGACCACACCCACACACTCGGAGACCACTCCCACAAACTTTGAGACCACGCCCACAGTGTCTAGAGACACGCCCACACACTCAGAGACCACACCCACAAACTTTGAGACCACGCCCACAGACTTTGAGACCACGCCCACACACTCAGAGACCACGCCCATACACTCAGAGGCCACGCCCACAGTGTCTAGAGACACGCCCACACACTCTGTGACCACGCCCACAGACTCTGTGACCACGCCCACCAACTTTGAGACCACGCCCACAAACTCTGAGACCACGCCCACAGTGTCTATAGACACGCCCACACACTCTGAGACCACGCCCACAGTGTCTAGAGACACGCCCACACACTCTGAGACCACGCCCACACACTCAGAGACCACGCCCACGCACTTTGAGACCACGCCCACAGTGTCTATAGACACGCCCACACACTCTGAGACCACGCCTACAGTGTCCAGAGACACGCCCACACACTCTGAGACCACGCCCACACACTCTGAGACCACGCCCACAAACTTTGAGACCACGCCCACACACTTTGAGACCACGCCCACAAACTTTGAGACCACGCCCACAGTGTCTATAGACACGCCCACACACTCTGAGACCACGCCCACCCACCCTGAGTCCAAACCCACCTTCCACTACCATCCCACAACTTAAGTCCAAACTTGGCCGAGCGGAGCCGTCGTCCTCCCAAGCGGCTGGGTCGACCTGCTCGGACTTCTGAGGCCAAGTCTGGAGTTGAAGTCTGAGTCCGGCCAGGAGTCTCGGGAGCGGGTCCCCGGGCCCGCCCACGCCCCCGGTGGCCACGCCCAGTGTGTCCGAGGCCCCGCCCACAGATTCGTGTGCCCCGCCCACTTTTGAATCGGCTCCGCCCCCGGACCCCTGACCACGCCCACAGTGTCAAGAGACACACCCGCTCACTCCGAGACCACGCCCACACACTCCGAGGCCACGCCCACACACTTTGAGACCACGCCCACACACTCTGAGACCACGCCCACACACTTTGAGACCACGCCCACAGTGTCTAGAGACACGCCCACATACTCTGAGACCACGCCCACACACTCTGAAACCACGCCCACACACTCTGAGACCACGCCCACTGTGTCTAGAGACACGCCCACACGCTCTGAGACCACGCCCACACACTTTGAGACCACGCCCACAAACTTACAGACCACGCGCACAGTGTCTAGAGACACGCCCACACACTCTGAGACCACGCCCACACACTCTGAGACCACGCCCACACACTCTGAGACCACGCCCACAGTGTCTAGAGACACGCCCACATACTCTGTGACCACGCCCACTTTGTCTAGTGACACGCCCACACACTCTGAGACCACGCCCACGCACTCTGAGACCACGCCCACAAACTTTGAGACCACGCCCACACACTCTGAGACCACGCCCACAAACTTTGAGACCACGCCCACACACTTTGAGACAACGCCCACAAACTTTGAGACCACGCCCACAAACTTTGAGACCACGCCCACAGTGTCTACAGACACGCCCACACGCTCTGAGACCACGCCCACACACGCTGAGACCACGCCCACAAACTCTGAGACCACGCCCACAAACTCTGAGACCACGCCCACAGTGTCTAGAGACACGCCCACACACTCTGAGACCACGCCCACAAACTTTGAGACCACGCACAGTGTCAAGAGACACGCCCACACACTCTGAGACCACGCCCACACACTCTGAGGCCACGCCCACACACTCTGAGGCCACGCCCACCGTGTCTAGAGACACGCCCACACTCCCAGAGACCACGCCCGCCCACCCCGAGTCCAAACCCAACTTCCACCACCATCGCACAACTTAAGTCCAAACTAGGCCGAGCGGAGCCGTCGTCCTCCCAAGCGGCCGGGTCGACCTGCTCGGCCTTCTGAGGCCAAGTCGGGAGGTGAAGTCAGAGTCCGGCCAGGAGTCTCGGGAGCGGGTCCCCGGGCCCGCCCACGCCCCCGGTGGCCACGCCCAGTGTGTCCGAGGCCCCGCCCACAGATTCGGGTGCCCCGCCTACTTTTGAATCGGCTCCGCCCCCGAACACCTGACCACGCCCACTGGGTCCAGAGACACGCCCACACACTCTGAGACCACGCCCACACACTTTGAGACCACGCCCACACACTCTGAGACCACGCCCACAAACTTTGAGACCACGCCCACAGTGTCTAGAGACACGCCCACATACTCTGAGACCACGCCCACAAACTTTGAGACCACGCCCACACACTCTGAGACCACGCCCACACACTCTGAGACCACGCCCACACACTCTGAGATCACGCCCACACACTCTGAGACCACGCCCACACACTCTGAGACCACGCCCACACACTCTGAGACCACGCCCACGAACTTTGAGACCACGCCCACACACTTTGAGACCACGCCCACACACTTTGAGACCACGCCCACACGCTCTGAGACCACGCCCACACACTTAGAGACCACGCCCACACACTCTGAGACCACGCCCACACACTTTGAGACCACGCCCACAGTGTCTAGAGACACGCCCACATACTCTGAGACCACGCCCACAGTGTCTATAGACACGCCCACACTCCCAGAGACCACGCCCACCCACCCCGAGTCCAAACCCAACTTCCACCACCATCCCACAACTTAAGTCCAAACTTGGCCGAGCGGAGCCGTCGTCCTCCCAAGCGGCCGGGTCGACCTGCTCGGCCTTCTGAGGCCAAGTCGGGAGTTGAAGTTCGAGTCCGGCCAGGAGTCTCGGGAGCGGGTCCCCGGGCCCGGCCACGCCCCCGGTGGCCATGCCCAGTGTGTCCGAGGCCCCGCCCACAGAGTAGGTAGCCCCTCCCACTCCGGTCTCGATTCCGCCCCCTGACCCTGGAACCACGCCCACTTTGTCCTGGGACACGCCCACACGGTATTAGACCACGCCCACTGTCTCTGGGGCCATGCCCACACGCTGTGGCCACGCCCACACAGTCTGAGACCACGCCCACAAACTTTGAGACCACGCCCACAGTGTCTAGAGACACGCCCACCCACTCTGAGACCACGCCCACATACTCTGAGACCACGCCCACCCACTCTGAGACCACGCCCACAGTGACTAGAGACACGCCCACACACTCTGAGACCACGCCCACACACTCTGAGACCACGCCCACAGTGTCTAGAGACACACCCACATACTTTGAGACCACGCCCACAGTGTCAAGAGACACGCCCACACACTCTGAGACCACGCCCACACACTCTGAGACCACGCCCACATAATTTGTGACCACGCCCACGCACTCTGAGACCACGCCCACACCCTCTGAGACCACGCCCACATAATTTGTGACCACGCCCACACACTCTGAGACCACGCCCACAAACTTTGAGACCACGCCCACAAACTTTGAGACGACGCCCACAAACTTTGAGGCCACGCCCACACACTCTGAGACCACGCCCACACACTCGGAGACCACGCCCACACACTCTGAGACCACGCCCACACACTCTGAGACCACGCCCACAAACTTTGAGACGACGCCCACAGTGTCTAGAGACACGCCCACACACTCTGAGACCACGCCCACACACTTTGAGACCACGCCCACACACTCTGAGACCACGCCCACAAACTTTGAGACCACGCCCACACACTTTGAGACTACGCCCACAGTGTCTAGAGACACGCCCACGCACTCTGAGACCACGCCCACAAACTTTGAGACCACGCCCACAGTGTCACGCCCACAGACTCTGATGCCACGCCCACACACTCTGTGACCACGCCCACAGTGTCTAGAGACACGCCCACACTCCAAGAGACCACGCCCAAACGCTCTGAGACCACGCCCACATTGTCTAGAGACACGCCTGCACACTCTGAGACCACGCCCACAAAATTTGAGACCACGCCCACATACTTTGAGACCACGCCCACAGTGTCTAGGGACACGCCCACCCACTCTGAGACCACGCCCACACACTCTGAGACCACGCCCACCCACTCTGAGACCACGCCCACAGTGACTAGAGACACGCCCACAAACTCTGAGACCACGCCCACAAACTTTGAGACCACGCCCACAGTGTCTGGAGACATGCCCACACACTCTGCGACCACGCCCACAGTGTCTGGAGACATGCCCACACACTCTGCGACCACGCCCAGTGTCCAGAGACACGCCCACACACTCTGAGACCACGCCCACACACTTTGTGAACACTCCCACACACTCTGAGACCACACCCACAGTGTCTAGAGACACGCCCACACGCTTTGAGACCACGCCCACACACTCTGAGACCACGCCCACAGTGTCTAGAGACACGCCCACACACTCTGAGACCACGCCCACACACTCTGAGACCACGCCCACAAACTTTGAGACCACGCCCACACACTCTGAGACCACGCCCCCACCTTTGAGACCACGCCCACAAACTTTGAGACCACGCCCACAGTGTCTGGAGACACGCCCACAAACTTTGAGACCACGCCCACAGTGTCTAGAGACACGCCCACACACTCTGAGACCACGCCCACACACTCTGAGACCACGCCCACAGTGTCTGGAGACACGCCCACACACTCTGAAACCACGCCTACAAACTTTGAGACCACGCCCACAGTGTCTAGAGACACGCCCACATACTCTATGACCACGCCCACATACTCTATGACCACGCCCACAAACTTTGAGACCACGCCCACAAACTTTGAGACCACGCCCACAGTGTCTAGAGACGCGCCCACACACTCTGAGACCACGCCCACACACTCTGAGACCATGCCCACACACTCTGAGACCACGCCCACACACTCTGAGACCACGCCCACAAACTTTGAGACCACGCCCAAAGTGTCTAGAGACACTCCCACACACTCTGAGACCACGCCCACAAACTTTGAGACCACGCCCACAGTGTCTAGAGACACGCCCACACACTCTGAGACCACGTCCACAGACTTTGTGACCACGCCCACAAACTTTGAGACCACGCCCACAAACTTTGAGACCACGCCCACAAACTTTGAGACCACGCCCAAAGTGTCTAGAGACACTCCCACACACTCTGAGACCACGCCCACACACTTTGAGACCACGCCCACAAACTTTGAGACCACGCCCACACACTCTGAGACCACGCCCACAAACTTTGAGACCACGCCCACACACTCTGAGACCACGCCCACAAACTTTGAGACCACGCCCACAAACTTTGAGACGACGCCCACAGTGTCTAGAGACACGCCCACATACTCTGAGACCACGCCCACAAACTTTGAGACCACGCCCACAAACGTTGAGACCACGCCCACACACTCTGAGACCACGCCCACAGTGTCTAGTGACACGCCCACACTCCCAGAGACCACGCCCACCCACCCCGAGTCCAAACCCAACTTCCACCACCATCCCACAACTTAAGTCCAAACTTGGCCGAGCGGAGCCGTCGTCCTCCCAAGCGGCCGGGTCGACCTGCTGAGCCTTCTGAGGCCAAGTCGGGAGGTGAAGTTCGAGTCCGGCCAGGAGTCTCGGGAGCGGGTCCCCGGGCCCGGCCACGCCCCCGGTGGCCACGCCCAGTGTGTCCGAAGCCCCGCCCACAGTCTCGGGTGCCCCGCCCACTTTTGAATCTGCTCCGCCCCCGAACACCTGACCACGCCCACAGTGTCTAGAGACACGCCCACACACTCTGAGACCACGCCCACATACTCTGTGACCACGCCCACACACTCCGAGACCACGCCCACACAGTTTGAGACCACGCCCACACACTCTGAGACCACGCCCACAAACTCTGAGACCACGCCCACATACTTTGAGACCACGCCCACAGTGTCTAGGGACACGCCCACAAACTCTGAGACCACGCCCACAAACTTTGAGACCACGCCCACAGTGTCTGGAGACATGCCCACACACTCTGCGACCACGCCCACAGTGTCTGGAGACATGCCCACACACTCTGCGACCACGCCCAGTGTCCAGAGACACGCCCACACACTCTGAGACCACGCCCACACACTTTGTGAACACTCCCACACACTCTGAGACCACGCCCACAGTGTTTAGAGACACGCCCACACACTCTGAGACCACGCCCACACACTCTGAGGTCACGCCCACAGTGTCTAGAGACACGCCCACACACTCTGAGTCCACGCCCACACACTTTGAGACCACGCCCATACACTCTGAGACCACGCCCACAGTGTCTAGAGACACGCCCACACACTCTGAGACCACGCCCACACACTCTGAGACCACGCCCACACACTCTGTGACCACGCCCACAGTGTCTAGAGACACGCCCACGCACTCAGAGACCACGCCCACACTCTCTGAGACCACGCCCACACACTCTGAGACCACGCCCACAAACTCTGAGACCACACCCACGCACTCGGAGACCACGCCCACAGACTTTGTGACCACGCCCACAAACTTTGAGACCACGCCCACAGTGTCTATTGACACGCCCACACGCTCTGAGACCACGCCCACACACTTTGAGACCACGCCCACAGTGTGTAGAGACACGCCCACACACTCTGAGACCACGTCCACAGACTTTGTGACCACGCCCACAAACTTTGTGACCACGCCTACACACTCTGAGACCACGCCCACAAACTTTGAGACCACGCCCACAGTGTCTAGAGACACGCCCACACACTCTGAGACCACGCCCGCAGTGTCTAGAGACACGCCCACACACTCTGAGACCACGCCCACAAACTTTGAGACCACGCACACAGACTTTGAGGCCACGCCCACACACTCTTTGACCACGCCCACACACTCTGAGACCACGCCCACAAACTTTGAGACCACGCCCACATACTCTGTGACCACTCCCACACACTCTGAGACCACGCCCACACACTCTGAGACCACGCCCACAGTGTCAAGAGACACGCCCACACACTCTGAGACCACGCCCACACACTTTGAGACCACGCCCACACACTCTGAGACCACGCCCACACACTCTGAGACCACGCCCACACACTCTGAGACCACGCCCACACACTCTGAGACCACGCCCACAGTGTCTGGATACACGCCCACATAGTCTGTGACCATTCCCACACACTCTGAGGCCACGCCCACACACTCTGAGACCACGCCCACATACTCTGAGACCACGCCCACACACTCTGAGACCACGCCCACACACTTTGAGACCACGCCCACAAACTTTGAGACCACGCCCACAGTGTCTAGAGACACGCCCACACACTCGGAGACCACGCCCACAAACTTTGAGACCACGCCCACAAACTTTGAGACCACGCCCGCACACTCTGTGACCACGCCCACAAACTTTGAGACCACGCCCACAAACTTTGAGACCACGCCCACACACTCTGAGACCGCGCCCACAAACTTTGAGACCACGCCCACAGTGTCAAGAGACACGCCCACACACTCTGAGACCACGCCCACAGTGTCTGGAGACACGCCCACACACTCTGAGACCACACCCACATACTCTGAGACCACGCCCACAAACTTTGAGGCCACGCCCACACACTCTGAGACCACGCCCACAAACTTTGAGACCACGCCCACACACTCTGAGACCACGCCCACAAACTTTGAGACCACGCCCACAGTGTCTAGAGACACGCCCACACACTTTGAGACCACGCCCACACACTCTGAGACCACGCCCACAAACTTTGAGACCACGCCCACAAACTTTGAGACGACGCCCACAGTGTCTAGAGACACGCCCACAGTGTCAAGAGACACGCCCACACACTCTGAGACCACGCCCACACACTTTGAGACCACGCCCACACACTCTGAGACCACGCCCACAAACTTTGAGACCACGTCCACAGTGTCTAGAGACACGCCCACATACTCTATGACCACGCCCACAAACTTTGAGACCACGCCCACAAACTTTGAGACCATGCCCACACATTCTGAGACCACGCCCACAAACTCTGAGACCACGCCCACAAACTTTGAGGCCACGCCCACAGTGTCTAGAGACACGCCCACAAACTCTGAGACCACGCCCACACACTTTGAGACCACGCCCACACACTCTGAGACCACGCCCACAAACTCTGAGACCACGCCCACAAACTTTGAGACCACGCCCACAAACTTTGAGACCACGCCCACAGTGTCTAGAGACACGCCCACAGAGTCTAGAGACACGCCCACACACTCTGAGACCACGCCCACAAACTTTGAGACCACGCCCACAAACTTTGAGACCACGCCCACAAACTCTGAGACCACGCCCACAAACTTTGAGACCACGCCCACAGTGTCTAGAGACACGCCCACACACTCTGAGGCCACGCCCCCACACCCTGAGACCACGCCCACTTTGTCTAGAGACACGCCCACACACTCTGAGACCACACCCACACACTCTGAGACCACGCCCACAGACTCTGAGACCACGCCCACAGACTCTGAGACCACGCCCACAAACTTTGAGACCACGCCCACAAACATTGAGACCACGCCCACAAACTTTGAGACCACGCCCACAGTGTCTAGAGACACGCCCACACACTCCGAGGCCACGCCCACACACTCCGAGGCCACGCCCACACACTTAGAGACCACGCCCACTGTGTCTAGAGACATGCCCACACACTCTGAGACCATGCCCACAGTGTCTAGAGACACGCCCACACACTCTGAGACCACGTCCACAGACTTTGAGACCACGCCCAAAGTGTCTAGAGACACTCCCACACACTCTGAGACCACGCCCACAAACTTTGAGACCACGCCCACAGTGTCTAGAGACACGCCCACACACTCTGAGACCACGCCCACACACTCTGAGACCACGCCCACACACTCTGAGACCACGCCCACACACTCTTTGACCACGCCCACACACTCTGAGACCACGCCCACACACTCTGAGACCACGCCCACACACTCTGAGACCACGCCCACAAACTTTGAGACCACGCCCACACACTCTGAGACCACGCCCACATACTCTATGACCACGCCCACAAACTTTGAGACCACGCCCACAAACTTTGAGACCATGCCCACACATTCTGAGACCACGCCCACAAACTCTGAGACCACGCCCACAAACTTTGAGGCCACGCCCACAGTGTCTAGAGACACGCCCACAAACTCTGAGACCACGCCCACACACTTTGAGACCACGCCCACACACTCTGAGACCACGCCCACAAACTCTGAGACCACGCCCACAAACTTTGAGACCACGCCCACAAACTTTGAGACCACGCCCACAGTGTCTAGAGACACGCCCACAGAGTCTAGAGACACGCCCACACACTCTGAGACCACGCCCACAAACTTTGAGACCACGCCCACAAACTTTGAGACCACGCCCACAAACTCTGAGACCACGCCCACAAACTTTGAGACCACGCCCACAGTGTCTAGAGACACGCCCACACACTCTGAGGCCACGCCCCCACACCCTGAGACCACGCCCACTTTGTCTAGAGACACGCCCACACACTCTGAGACCACACCCACACACTCTGAGACCACGCCCACAGACTCTGAGACCACGCCCACAGACTCTGAGACCACGCCCACAAACTTTGAGACCACGCCCACAGACTTTGTGACCACGCCCACACACTCGGAGACCACGCCCACAAACTTTGAGACCAGCCCACACCCTCTGTGACCACGCCCACAATGTCTAGAGACACGCCCACATACTCTGAGACCACGCCCACAGTGTCTAGAGACACGCCCACACACTCTGAGACCACGCCCACAAACATTGAGACCACGCCCACAAACTTTGAGACCACGCCCACAGTGTCTAGAGACACGCCCACATACTCTATGACCACGCCCACAAACTTTGAGACCACGCCCACAAACTCTGAGACCACACCCACGCACTCTGAGACCACGCCCACACACTTTGAGACCACGCCCACACACTCCGAGGCCACGCCCACGCACTCTGAGACCACACCCACAAACTTTGAGACCACGCCCACACACTCCGAGGCCACGCCCACACACTCCGAGGCCACGCCCACACACTTAGAGACCACGCCCACTGTGTCTAGAGACATGCCCACACACTCTGAGACCATGCCCACAGTGTCTAGAGACACGCCCACACACTCTGAGACCACGTCCACAGACTTTGAGACCACGCCCAAAGTGTCTAGAGACACTCCCACACACTCTGAGACCACGCCCACAAACTTTGAGACCACGCCCACAGTGTCTAGAGACACGCCCACACACTCTAAGACCACGCCCACACACTCTGAGACCACGCCCACACACTCTGAGACCACGCCCACACACTTTGAGACCACGCCCACAGTGTCTAGAGACACGCCCACACACTCTGAGACCACGCCAACAAACTCTGAGACCACGCCCACACACTCTGAGACCACGCCCACAGTGTCTAGAGACACGCCCACATACTCTATGACCACGCCCACAGACTCTGAGACCACGCCCACAGACTTTGTGACCACGCCCACAAACTTTGAGACCACGCCCACAAACTTTGAGACCACGCCCACAAACTTTGAGACCACGCCCACAAACTTTGAGACCACGCCTACACACTTTGAGACCACGCCCACACACTTTGAGACCACGCCCACACACTCTGAGACCACGCCCACAGTGTCTAGAGACACGCCCACACACTCTGAGACCACGCCCACACACTTTGAGACCACGCCCACACACTCTGAGACCACGCCCACACACTTTGAGACGACGCCCACAGTGTCTAGAGACACGCCCACATACTCTGAGACCACACCCACAAACTTTGAGACCACGCCCACAAACGTTGAGACCACGCCCACACACTCTGAGACCACGCCCACAGTGTCTAGTGACACGCCCACACTCCCAGAGACCACGCCCACCCACCCCGAGTCCAAACCCAACTTCCACCACCATCCCACAACTTAAGTCCAAACTTGGCCGAGCGGAGCCGTCGTCCTCCCAAGCGGCCGGGTCGACCTGCTCGGCCTTCTGAGGCCAAGTCGGGAGGTGAAGTTCGAGTCCGGCCAGGAGTCTCGGGAGCGGGTCCCCGGGCCCGGCCACGCCCCCGGTGGCCACGCCCAGTGTGTCCGAGGCCCCGCCCACAGATTCGGGTGCCCCGCCCACTTTTGAATCGGTTCCGCCCCGGACCCCTGACCACGCCCACAGTGTCAAGAGACACACCCGCTCACTCCGAGACCACGCCCACACACTTTGAGACCACGCCCACATACTCTGTGACCACTCCCACACACTCTGAGACCACGCCCACACACTCTGAGACCACGCCCACACACTCTGAGACCACGCCCACAGTGTCTAGAGGTACGCCCACACACTCAGAGACCACGCCCCCACACTATGAGACCACGCCCACATACTCTGAGACCACGCCCACAGTGTCTAGTGACACGCCCACACTCACAGAGACCACGCCCACAGTGTTTGGAGACACGCCCACACACTCTGAGACCACGCCCACACACTCTTTGACCACGCCCACACACTCTGAGACCACGCCCACACACTCTGAGACCACGCCCACACACTCTGAGACCACGCCCACAAACTTTGAGACCACGCCCACACACTCTGAGACCACGCCCACACACTTTGAGACCACGCCCACAAACTTTGAGACCACGCCCACAAACTTTGAGACCACGCCCACAGTGTCTAGAGACACGCCCACACACTCGGAGACCACGCCCACACACTTTGAGACCACGCCCACACACTTTGAGACCACGCCCACAGTGTCTAGAGACACGCCCACACACTCTATGACCACGCCCACAGACTGTGAGGCCACGCCCACTTTGTCTAGAGACACGCCCACACTCCCAGAGACCACGCCCGCCCACCCCGAGTCCAAACCCAACTTCCACCACCATCGCACAACTTAAGTCCAAACTAGGCCGAGCGGAGCCGTCGTCCTCCCAAGCGGCCGGGTCGACCTGCTCGGCCTTCTGAGGCCAAGTCGGGAGGTGAAGTTCGAGTCCGGCCAGGAGTCTCGGGAGCGTGTCCCCGGGCCCGCCCACGCCCCCGGTGGCCACGCCCAGTGTGTCCGAGGCCCCGCCCACAGACCCGGGTGCCCCGCCCACTTTTGAATCGGCTCAGCCCCTGGACCCCTGACCACGCCCACTGGGTACGGAGACACGCCCACATACTCTGTGACCACGCCCACAGTGTCTAGAGACACGCCCACACACTCTGAGACCACGCCCACAGACTCTGAGACCACGCCCACACACTCTGAGACCACGCCCACACACTTTGAGACCACGCCCACAGTGTCTAGAGAGACGCCCACATGCTCTGAGACCACGCCCACATGCTCTGTGACCACGCCCACACACTCTGAGACCTCGCCCACACACTTAGAGACCACGCCCACAAACTTAGAGACCACGCCCACAAACTTTGAGACCACGCCCACAGTGTCTAGAGAAACGCCCACATGCTCTGTGACCACGCCCACACACTCTGAGACTACGCCCACAGTGTCTAGAGACACGCCCACACACTCTGAGACCACGCCCACACACTCTGAGACCACGCCCACACACTTTGAGACCACGCCCACACACTTTGAGACCACGCCCACAAACTTTGAGACCACGCCCACAAACTTTGAGACCACGCCCACACTGTCTAGAGACACGCCCACACACTCGGAGACCACGCCCACAAACTTTGAGACCACGCCCACAGTGTCTAGAGACACGCCCACAGTGTCTGGAGACACGCCCACACTCTCTGAGACCACGCCCACAAACTTTGAGACCACGCCCACAGACTCTGAGGCCACGCCCACTTTGTCTAGAGACACGCCCACACTCCCAGAGACCACGCCCGCCCACCCCGAGTCCAAACCCAACTTCCACCACCATCGCACAACTTAAGTCCAAACTAGGCCGAGCGGAGCCGTCGTCCTCCCAAGCGGCCGGGTCGACCTGCTCGGCCTTCTGAGGCCAAGTCGGGAGGTGAAGTTCGAGTCTGGCCAGGAGTCTCGGGAGCGGGTCCCCGGGCCCGCCCAGGCCCCCGGTGGCCACGCCCAGTGTGTCCGAGGCTCCGCCCACAGATTCGGGTGCCCCGCCCACTTTTGAATCGGCTCCGCCCCCGGACCCCTGACCACGCCCACAGTGTCAAGAGACACACCCGCTCACTCCGAGACCACGCCCACACACTTTGAGACCACGCCCACATACTCTGTGACCACTCCCACACACTCTGAGACCACGCCCACACACTCTGAGACCACGCCCACAAACTTTGAGACCACGCCCAAAGTGTCTAGAGACACTCCCACACACTCTGAGACCACGCCCACACACTTTAAGACCACGCCCACACACTCTGAGACCACGCCCACAGTGTCTGGAGACACGCCCACATACTCTATGACCACGCCCACATACTCTATGACCACGCCCACACACTTTGAGACCACGCCCACACACTCTGAGACCACACCCACGCACTCTGAGACCACGCCCACAAACTTTGAGACCACGCCCACACACTCCGAGGCCACGCCCACACACTCCGAGGCCACGCCCACAGTGTCTGGAGACACGCCCACACACTCGGAGACCACGCCCACAAACTTTGAGACCACGCCCACATACTCTGTGACCACGCCCACACCCTCTGTGACCACGCCCACAATGTCTAGAGACACGCCCACTCGCTCTGAGACCACGCCCACCGTGTCTAGAGACACGCCCCCACACTTTGTGACCACGCCCACGCACTCTGAGACCACGCCCACATACTCTGTGACCACGCCCACACCCTCTGTGACCACGCCCACAATGTCTAGAGACACGCCCACTCGCTCTGAGACCACGCCCACAGTGTCTAGAGACACGCCCCCACACTTTGTGACCACGCCCACACACTCTGAGACCACGCCCACACACTTTGACACCACGCCCACGCTCTCTGAGACCACGCCCACAAACTTTGAGACCACGCCCACAGTGTCTGGAGACACGCCCACATACTCTATGACCACGCCCACATACTCTATGACCACGCCCACACACTTTGAGACCACGCCCACAAACTCTGAGACCACGCCCACAGTGTCTAGAGACACGCCCACACACTCTGAGACCACGCCCACAGTGTCTATAGACACGCCCACACACTCTGAGACCACGCCCGCCCACGCCGAGTCCAAACCCAACTTCCACCACCATCCCACAACTTAAGTCCAAACTTGGCCGAGCGGAGCCGTCGTCCTCCCAAGCGGCCGGGTCGACCTGCTCGGCCTTCTGAGGCCAAGTCGAGAGTTGAAGTTCGAGTCCGGCCAGGAGTCTCGGGAGTGGGTCCCCGGGCCCGGCCACGCCCCCGGTGGCCACGCCCAGTGTGTCCGAGGCCCCGCCCACAGATTCGTGTGCCCCGCCCACTTTTGAATCGGCTCCGCCCCCGGACCCCTGACCACGCCCACAGTGTCAAGAGACACACCCGCTCACTCCGAGACCACGCCCACACACTCCGAGGCCACGCCCACACACTTTGAGACCACGCCCACACACTCTGAGACCACGCCCACACACTTTGAGACCACGCCCACAGTGTCTAGAGACACGCCCACATACTCTGAGACCACGCCCACACACTCTGAAACCACGCCCACACACTCTGAGACCACGCCCACTGTGTCTAGAGACACGCCCACACGCTCTGAGACCACGCCCACACACTTTGAGACCACGCCCACAAACTTACAGACCACGCGCACAGTGTCTAGAGACACGCCCACACACTCTGAGACCACGCCCACACACTCTGAGACCACGCCCACACACTCTGAGACCACGCCCACAGTGTCTAGAGACACGCCCACATACTCTGTGACCACGCCCACTTTGTCTAGTGACACGCCCACACACTCTGAGACCACGCCCACACACTCTGAGACCACGCCCACAGTGTCTAGAGACACGCCCACACACTCTGAGACCACGCCCACGCACTCTGAGACCACGCCCACACACTCTGAGACCACGCCCACACACTCTGAGACCACGCCCACAGTGTCTAGAGACACGCCCACACACTCTGAGACCACGCCCACACACTTTGAGACCACGCCCACACACTTTGAGACCACGCCCACAAACTTTGAGACCACGCCCACAGTGTAAAGAGACACGCCCACACACTCTGAGACCACGCCCACACACTTTGAGACCACGCCCGCAAACTTTGAGACCACGCCCACAGTGTCTAGAGACACGCCCACAGTGTCTGGAGACACGCCCACACACTCTGAGACCACGCCCACAAACTTTGAGACCACGCCCACAAACTTTGAGACCACGCCCAAAGTGTCTAGAGACACTCCCACACACTCTGAGACCACGCCCACACACTCTGAGACCACGCCCACAAACTTTGAGACCACGCCCACAAACTCTGAGACCACGCCCACAGTGTCTGGAGACACTCCCACACACTCTGAGACCACGCCCACAAACTTAGAGACCACGCCCACACACTCTGAGGCCACGCCCACTGTGTCTAGAGACACGCCCACACGCTCTGAGACCACGCCCACAGTGTCAAGAGACACGCCCACACACTCTGAGACCACGCCCACACACTCTGAGACCACACCCACAAACTTTGAGACCACGCCCACAAACTTTGAGACCATGCCCACAAACTCTGAGACCACGCCCACACACTCTGAGACCACGCCCACACACTCTGAGACCACGCCCACACACTCTGAGACCACGCCCACAGACTTTGAGACCACGCCCACAGTGTCTAGAGACACGCCCACACACTCTGAGACCACGCCCACACACTCTGAGACCACGCCCACAGTGACTAGAGACACGCCCACACACTCTGAGACCACGCCCACAAACTTTGAGACCACGCCCACAAACTTTGAGACCACGCCCACAGTGTCTAGAGACACACCCGCACACTCTGAGACCACGCCCACACACTTTGAGACCACGCCCACAAACTTTGAGACCACGCCCACACACTCTGAGACCACGCCCACAAACTTTGAGACCACGCCCACACACTTTGAGACCACGCCCAAAGTGTCTAGAGACACTCCCAAACACTCTGAGACCACGCCCACAAACTTTGAGACCACGCCCACAAACTTTGAGACCACGCCCACAGTGTCTACAGACACGCCCACACGCTCGTAGACCACGCCCACACACTCTGAGACCACGCCCACACACTCTGTGACCACGCCCACACGCTCTGAGACCACGCCCACAAACTTTGAGACCACGCCCACAGGGTCTGGAGACACTCCCACAAACTCTGAGACCACGCCCACAAACTTTGAGACCACGCCCACACACTCTGAGACCACGCCCACAGTGTCTGGAGACACGCCCACACACTCTGAGACCACGCCCACAAACTGTGAGACCACGCCCACACACTCTGTGACCACGCTCACACACTCTGAGACCACGCCCACACACTCTGTGACCACGCCCACAGTGTCTAGAGACACGCCCACACACTCTGCGACCACGCCCACAGTGTCTGGAGACACGCCCACACACTCTGAGACCACGCCCACACACTCTGAGACCACGCCCACAGACTTTGTGACCACGCCCACACACTCTGAGACCACGCCCACAAACTTTGAGACCACGCCTACAGTGTCTGGAGACACGCCCACTTACTCTGTGACCACGCCCACACACTCTGAGATCACGCCCACAGTGTCTGGAGACACGACCACACGCTCTGAGACCACGCCCACAAACTTTGAGACCACGCCCACAAACTCTGAGACCACGCCCACAGTGTGTAGAGACACACCCACACACTCTGAGACCACGCCCACACACTCCGAGACCACGCCCACATACTCTGTGACCACGCCCACATACTCTGTGACCACGCCCACACACTCTGAGACCACGCCCACAGTGTCTAGAGACATGCCCACATACTCTATGACCACGCCCACAAACTTTGAGACCACGGCCACAGTGTCTAGAGACACGCCCACACACTCTGAGACCCCGCCCACCCACTCTGAGACCACGCCCACACACTCTGTGACCACGCCCACAGACTCTGTGACCACGCCCACCAACTTTGAGACCACGCCCACAAACTCTGAGACCACGCCCACAGTGTCTAGAGACACGCCCACACACTCTGAGACCACGCCCACAGTGTCTATAGACACGCCCACACACTCTGAGACCACGCCCATACACGCTGAGGCCACGCCCACAGTGTCTAGAGACACGCCCACACACTCTGATGCCACGCCCACACACTCTGTGACCACGCCCACATACTCTGTGACCACGCCCACCAACTTTGAGACCACGCCCACAAACTCTGAGACCACGCCCACAGTGTCTAGAGACACGCCCACACACTCTGAGACCACGCCCACAGTGTCTATAGACACGCCCACACACTCTGAGACCACGCCCGCCCACGCCGAGTCCAAACCCAACTTCCACCACCATCCCACAACTTAAGTCCAAACTTGGCCGAGCGGAGCCGTCGTCCTCCCAAGCGGCCGGGTCGACCTGCTCGGCCTTCTGAGGCCAAGTCGAGAGTTGAAGTTCGAGTCCGGCCAGGAGTCTCGGGAGTGGGTCCCCGGGCCCGGCCACGCCCCCGGTGGCCACGCCCAGTGTGTCCGAGGCCCCGCCCACAGATTCGTGTGCCCCGCCCACTTTTGAATCGGCTCCGCCCCCGGACCCCTGACCACGCCCACTGTGTCTAGAGACACGCCCACACGCTCTGAGACCACGCCCACACACTTTGAGACCACGCCCACAAACTTACAGACCACGCGCACAGTGTCTAGAGACACGCCCACACACTCTGAGACCACGCCCACACACTCTGAGACCACGCCCACACACTCTGAGACCACGCCCACAGTGTCTAGAGACACGCCCACATACTCTGTGACCACGCCCACTTTGTCCAGTGACACGCCCACACACTCTGAGACCACGCCCACACACTCTGAGACCACGCCCACAGTGTCTAGAGACACGCCCACACACTCTGAGACCACGCCCACGCACTCTGAGACCACGCCCACACACTCTGAGACCACGCCCACAGTGTCTAGAGACACGCCCACATACTCTGTGACCACGCCCACTTTGTCTAGTGACACGCCCACACACTCTGAGACCACGCCCACACACTCTGAGACCACGCCCACAGTGTCTAGAGACACGCCCACATACTCTGTGACCACGCCCACTTTGTCTAGTGACACGCCCACACACTCTGAGACCACGCCCACGCACTCTGAGACCACGCCCACAAACTTTGAGACCACGCCCACACACTCTGAGACCACGCCCACAAACTTTGAGACCACGCCACAGTGTCTAGAGACACGCCCACACACTCGGAGACCATGCCCACAGTGTCTGGAGACACGCCCACACACTCTGAGACCACGCCCACAGTGTCTAGAGACACGCCCACACACTCTGAGACCACGTCCACAGACTTTGTGACCACGGCCACAAACTTTGGGACCACGCCCACAAACTTTGAGACCACGCCCACAGTGTCTGGAGACACGCCCACACACTCTGAGACCACGCCCACAAACTTTGAGACCACGCCCACACACTCTGAGACCACACCCACACACTCGGAGACCACTCCCACAAACTTTGAGACCACGCCCACAGTGTCTAGAGACACGCCCACACACTCAGAGACCACACCCACAAACTTTGAGACCACGCCCACAGACTTTGAGACCACGCCCACACACTCAGAGACCACGCCCATACACTCAGAGGCCACGCCCACAGTGTCTAGAGACACGCCCACACACTCTGTGACCACGCCCACAGACTCTGTGACCACGCCCACCAACTTTGAGACCACGCCCACAAACTCTGAGACCACGCCCACAGTGTCTATAGACACGCCCACACACTCTGAGACCACGCCCACAGTGTCTAGAGACACGCCCACACACTCTGAGACCACGCCCACACACTCAGAGACCACGCCCACGCACTTTGAGACCACGCCCACAGTGTCTATAGACACGCCCACACACTCTGAGACCACGCCTACAGTGTCCAGAGACACGCCCACAAACTTTGAGACCACGCCCACAGTGTCTATAGACACGCCCACACACTCTGAGACCACGCCCACCCACCCTGAGTCCAAACCCACCTTCCACTACCATCCCACAACTTAAGTCCAAACTTGGCCGAGCGGAGCCGTCGTCCTCCCAAGCGGCTGGGTCGACCTGCTCGGACTTCTGAGGCCAAGTCTGGAGTTGAAGTCTGAGTCCGGCCAGGAGTCTCGGGAGCGGGTCCCCGGGCCCGCCCACGCCCCCGGTGGCCACGCCCAGTGTGTCCGAGGCCCCGCCCACAGATTCGTGTGCCCCGCCCACTTTTGAATCGGCTCCGCCCCCGGACCCCTGACCACGCCCACAGTGTCAAGAGACACACCCGCTCACTCCGAGACCACGCCCACACACTCCGAGGCCACGCCCACACACTTTGAGACCACGCCCACACACTCTGAGACCACGCCCACACACTTTGAGACCACGCCCACAGTGTCTAGAGACACGCCCACATACTCTGAGACCACGCCCACACACTCTGAAACCACGCCCACACACTCTGAGACCACGCCCACTGTGTCTAGAGACACGCCCACACGCTCTGAGACCACGCCCACACACTTTGAGACCACGCCCACAAACTTACAGACCACGCGCACAGTGTCTAGAGACACGCCCACACACTCTGAGACCACGCCCACACACTCTGAGACCACGCCCACACACTCTGAGACCACGCCCACAGTGTCTAGAGACACGCCCACATACTCTGTGACCACGCCCACTTTGTCTAGTGACACGCCCACACACTCTGAGACCACGCCCACGCACTCTGAGACCACGCCCACAAACTTTGAGACCACGCCCACACACTCTGAGACCACGCCCACAAACTTTGAGACCACGCCACAGTGTCTAGAGACACGCCCACACACTCGGAGACCATGCCCACAGTGTCTGGAGACACGCCCACACACTCTGAGACCACGCCCACAGTGTCTAGAGACACGCCCACACACTCTGAGACCACGTCCACAGACTTTGTGACCACGGCCACAAACTTTGGGACCACGCCCACAAACTTTGAGACCACGCCCACAGTGTCTGGAGACACGCCCACACACTCTGAGACCACGCCCACAAACTTTGAGACCACGCCCACACACTTTGAGACCACGCCCAAAGTGTCTAGAGACACTCCCACACACTCTGTGACCACGCCCACAAACTTTGACACCACGCCCACACACTCTGAGACCACGCCCACACACTCTGAGACCACGCCCACGCACTCTGAGACCACGCCCACACACTCTGAGACCACGCCCACAGTGTCTAGAGACACGCCCACATACTCTGTGACCACGCCCACTTTGTCTAGTGACACGCCCACCACTCTGAGACCACGCCCACACACTCTGAGACCACGCCCACAGTGTCTAGAGACACGCCCACATACTCTGTGACCACGCCCACTTTGTCTAGTGACACGCCCACACACTCTGAGACCACGCCCACGCACTCTGAGACCACGCCCACACACTCTGAGACCACGCCCACAGTGTCTAGAGACACGCCCACATACTCTGTGACCACGCCCACTTTGTCTAGTGACACGCCCACACACTCTGAGACCACGCCCACACACTCTGAGACCACGCCCACAGTGTCTAGAGACACGCCCACATACTCTGTGACCACGCCCACTTTGTCTAGTGACACGCCCACACACTCTGAGACCACGCCCACACACTCTGAGACCACGCCCACAGTGTCTAGAGACACGCCCACACACTCTAGGACCACGCCCACAGTGTCTAGAGACACGCCCACACACTCTGAGACCACGCACACAGTGTCTAGAGACACGCCTTCACACTCTGAGACCACGCCCACACACTCTGAGACCACGCCCAAAGTGTCTAGAGACACGCCCACACACTCTGAGACCACGCCCACAATGTCTAGAGACACGCCCACACACTCTGAGACCACGCCCACACACTCTGAGACCACGCCCACTCACTTTGAGACCACGCCCACACATTCTGAGACCACGCCCACAGTGTCTAGAGAAACGCCCACACACTCTGAGACCACGCCCACAAACTTTGAGACCACGCCCACAGTGTCTAGAGACACGCCCACACACTCTGAGACCACGCCCGCAGTGTCAAGAGACACGCCCACACACTCTGAGACCACGCCCACAAACTTTGAGACCACGCCCACAGTGTCTAGAGACACGCCCACACACTCAGAGACCACGCCCACACACTCTGATGCCACGCCCACGGTGTCTAAAGACACACCCACACACTCTGAGACCACGCCCACATACTCAGAGACCACGCCCATACACTCTGATGCCACGCCCATACACTCTGAGACCACGCCACAAACTTTGACACCACGCCCACAAACTTTGAGACCACGCCCACAGTGTTTAGAGACACGCCCACACACTCTGAGACCACGCCCACACACTCTGAGACCACGCCCACACACTCTGAGACCACACCCACACACTCGGAGACCACTCCCACAAACTTTGAGACCACGCCCACAGTGTCTAGAGACACGCCCACACACTCAGAGACCACACCCACAAACTTTGAGACCACGCCCACAGACTTTGAGACCACGCCCACACACTCAGAGACCACGCCCATACACTCAGAGGCCACGCCCACAGTGTCTAGAGACACGCCCACACACTCTGTGACCACGCCCACAGACTCTGTGACCACGCCCACCAAGTTTGAGACCACGCCCACAAACTCTGAGACCACGCCCACAGTGTCTATAGACACGCCCACACACTCTGAGACCACGCCCACAGTGTCTAGAGACACGCCCACACACTCTGAGACCACGCCCACACACTCAGAGACCACGCCCACGCACTTTGAGACCACGCCCACAGTGTGTAGAGACACGCCCACACACTCTGAGACCACGCCTACAGTGTCCAGAGACACGCCCACACACTCTGAGACCACGCCCACACACTCTGAGACCACGCCCACAAACTTTGAGACCACGCCCACACACTCTGAGACCACGCCCACACACTTTGAGACCACGCCCACACACTTTGAGACCACGCCCACAAACTTTGAGACCACGCCCACAAACTTCGAGACCACGCCCACACTGTCTAGAGACACGCCCACACACTCGGAGACCACGCCCACAAACTTTGAGACCACGCCCACAAACTTTGAGACCACGCCCACAGTGTCTAGAGACACGCCCACACACTCTGAGACCACGCCCACAAGTTTTGAGACCACGCCCACAAACTTTGAGACCACGCCCACACACTCTGAGACCACGCCCACAAACTTTGAGGCCACGCCCACAAACTTTGAGACCTCGCCCACAGTGTCTAGAGACACGCCCACACATTCTGAGACCACGCCCACAGTGTCTGGAGACACGCCCACACACTCTGAGACCACGCCCACATACTCTGAGACCACGCCCACACACTCTGAGACCACGCCCACAGTGTCTAGAGACACGCCCACACACTCTGAGATCACGCCCTCACACTCTGAGACCACGCCCACACACTCTGAGACCACGCCCACACACTCTGAGACCACGCCCACAAACTTTGAGACCACGCCCACAATCTTTGAGACCACGCCCACAAACTTTGAGACCACTCCCACAAACTTTGAGACCACGCCCACAGTGTCTAGAGACACGCCCACACACTCTGAGACCACGCCCACACGCTCTGAGACCACGCCCACACACTCTGAGACCACGCCCACAGTGTCTAGAGACACGCCCACACGCTCTGAGACCACGCCCACACACTCTGAGACCACGCCCACAGTGTCTGGAGACACGCCCACAAACTTTGAGACCACGCCAACACACTTTGAGGCCACGCCCACCGTGTCTAGAGACACGCCCACACACTCTGAGACCACGCCCACAAACTTTGAGACCACGCCCACAGTGTCTAGAGACACGCCCACACACTCTGAGACCACGCCCACAGTGGCAAGAGACACGCCCACACACTTAGACCACGCCCACACACTCTGAGACCACACCCACCCACTCCGTGTCCAAACCCAACTTCCACTACCATTCCACAACTAAAGTCCAAACTTGGCCGAGGGGAGCCGTCGTCCTCCCAAGCGGCCGGGTCGACCTGCTCGGCCTTCTGAGGCCAAGTCGGGAGGTGAAGTTCGAGTCCGGCCAGGAGTCTCGGGAGCGGGTCCCCGAGCCCGGCCACGCCCCCGGTGGCCACGCGCAGTGTGTCCGAGGCCCCGCCCACAGATTCGGGTGCCCCGCCCACTTTTGAATCGGCTCCGCCCCCAGACCCCTGACCACGCCCACTGGGTCCGGAGACACGCCCACACACTCTGAGACCACGCCCACAAACATTGAGACCACGCCCACAAACTTTGAGACCACGCCCACACACTCTGAGACCACGCCCACAAACTTTGAGACCACGCCCACACACTCTGAGACCACGCCCACACACTCTGAGACCACGCCCACAGTGTCTAGAGACACGCCCACACACTCTGAGACCACTCCCACACTCTGAGACCACGCCCACAAACTTTGAGACCACGCCCACACACTCTGAGACCACGCCCACAAACTTTGAGACCACGCCCACACACTCTGAGACCACGCCCACACACTCTGAGACCACGCCCACAGTGTCTAGAGACACGCCCACACGCTCTGAGACCACACCCACACACTCTGAGACCACGCCCACACACTCTGAGACCACGCCCACAGTGTCTAGAGACACGCCCACAAACTTTGAGACCACACCCACAGGCTCTGTGACCACGCCCACACACTCTGAGACCACGGCCACACACTTTGAGACCACGCCCACACACTCTGAGACCACGCCCACAGTGTCTATTGACACGCCCACACGCTCTGAGACCACGCCCACACACTTTGAGACCACGCCCACAGTGTGTAGAGACACGCCCACACACTCTGAGACCACGTCCACAGACTTTGTGACCACGCCCACAAACTTTGTGACCACGCCTACACACTCTGAGACCACGCCCACAAACTTTGAGACCACGCCCACAGTGTCTAGAGACACGCCCACACACTCTGAGACCACGCCCGCAGTGTCTAGAGACACGCCCACACACTCTGAGACCACGCCCACAAACTTTGAGACCACGCACACAGACTTTGAGGCCACGCCCACACACTCTTTGACCACGCCCACACACTCTGAGACCACGCCCACAAACTTTGAGACCACGCCCACATACTCTGTGACCACTCCCACACACTCTGAGACCACGCCCACACACTCTGAGACCACGCCCACAGTGTCAAGAGACACGCCCACACACTCTGAGACCACGCCCACACACTTTGAGACCACGCCCACACACTCTGAGACCACGCCCACACACTCTGAGACCACGCCCACACACTCTGAGACCACGCCCACACACTCTGAGACCACGCCCACAGTGTCTGGATACACGCCCACATAGTCTGTGACCATTCCCACACACTCTGAGGCCACGCCCACACACTCTGAGACCACGCCCACATACTCTGAGACCACGCCCACACACTCTGAGACCACGCCCACACACTTTGAGACCACGCCCACAAACTTTGAGACCACGCCCACAGTGTCTATAGACACGCCCACACTCCCAGAGACCACGCCCACCCACCCCGAGTCCAAACCCAACTTCCACCACCATCCCACAACTTAAGTCCAAACTTGGCCGAGCGGAGCCGTCGTCCTCCCAAGCGGCCGGGTCGACCTGCTCGGCCTTCTGAGGCCAAGTCGGGAGTTGAAGTTCGAGTCCGGCCAGGAGTCTCGGGAGCGGGTCCCCGGGCCCGCCCACGCCCCCGGTGGCCATGCCCAGTGTGTCCGAGGCCCCGCCCACAGAGTAGGTAGCCCCTCCCACTCCGGTCTCGATTCCGCCCCCTGACCCTGGAACCACGCCCACTTTGTCCTGGGACACGCCCACACGGTATTAGACCACGCCCACTGTCTCTGGGGCCATGCCCACACGCTGTGGCCACGCCCACACAGTCTGAGACCACGCCCACAAACTTTGAGACCACGCCCACAGTGTCTAGAGACACGCCCACCCACTCTGAGACCACGCCCACATACTCTGAGACCACGCCCACCCACTCTGAGACCACGCCCACAGTGACTAGAGACACGCCCACACACTCTGAGACCACGCCCACACACTCTGAGACCACGCCCACAGTGTCTAGAGACACACCCACATACTTTGAGACCACGCCCACAGTGTCAAGAGACACGCCCACACACTCTGAGACCACGCCCACACACTCTGAGACCACGCCCACATAATTTGTGACCACGCCCACGCACTCTGAGACCACGCCCACACCCTCTGAGACCACGCCCACATAATTTGTGACCACGCCCACACACTCTGAGACCACGCCCACAAACTTTGAGACCACGCCCACAGTGTCTAGAGACACGCCCACCCACTCTGAGACCACGCCCACACACTCTGAGACCACGCCCACCCACTCTGAGACCACGCCCACAGTGTCTAGAGACACGCCCACACACTCGGAGACCACGCCCACAAACTTCGAGACCACGCCCACAGTGTCTAGAGACACGCCCACACACTCTGAGACCACGCCCACACACTTTGAGACCACGCCCACACACTCTGAGACCACGCCCACAAACTTTGAGACCACGCCCACACACTTTGAGACTACGCCCACAGTGTCTAGAGACACGCCCACGCACTCTGAGACCACGCCCACAAACTTTGAGACCACGCCCACATTGTCTAGAGACACGCCCACATACTCTATAACCACGCCCACAGACTCTGATGCCACGCCCACACACTCTGTGACCACGCCCACAGTGTCTAGAGACACGCCCACACTCCAAGAGACCACGCCCAAACGCTCTGAGACCACGCCCACATTGTCTAGAGACACGCCTGCACACTCTGAGACCACGCCCACAAAATTTGAGACCACGCCCACATACTTTGAGACCACGCCCACAGTGTCTAGAGACACGCCCACACACTCTGAGACCACTCCCACACTCTGAGACCACGCCCACAAACTTTGAGACCACGCCCACACACTCTGAGACCACGCCCACAAACTTTGAGACCACGCCCACACACTCTGAGACCACGCCCACACACTCTGAGACCACGCCCACAGTGTCTAGAGACACGCCCACACGCTCTGAGACCACACCCACACACTCTGAGACCACGCCCACACACTCTGAGACCACGCCCACAGTGTCTAGAGACACGCCCACAAACTTTGAGACCACACCCACAGGCTCTGTGACCACGCCCACACACTCTGAGACCACGGCCACACACTTTGAGACCACGCCCACACACTCTGAGACCACGCCCACAGTGTCTAGAGACACGCCCACAAACTTTGAGACCACACCCACAGGCTCTGTGACCACGCCCACACACTCTGAGACCACGCCCACAAACTTTGAGACCACGCCCAAACACTCTGAGACCACGCCCACACACTCTATGACCACGCCCAAAGTGTCTAGAGACACTCCCACACACTCTGAGACCACGCCCACACACTTTGAGACCACGCCCACACACTCTGAGACCACGCCCACAAACTTTGAGACCACGCCCACAGTGTCTAGAGACACGCCCACACACTCGGAGACCACGCCCACACACTTTGAGACCACGCCCACACACTCTGAGACCACGCCCACAAACTTTGACACCACGCCCACAAACTTTGAGACCACGCCCACACACTCTATGACCACGCCCAAAGTGTCTAGAGACACTCCCACACACTCTGAGACCACGCCCACACACTCTGAGACCACGCCCACACACTCTGAGACCACGCCCACAAACTTTGAGACCACGCCCACAAACTTTGAGACCACACCCACTTTGTCTAGAGACACGCCCACACACTCTGAGACCACGCCCACACACTCTGAGACCACGCCCACAAACTTTGAGACCACGCCCACACACTTTGTGACCACGCCCACACACTCTGAGACCACGCCCACTGTGTCTAGAGACACGCCCACACACTTAGACCACGCCCACACACTCTGAGACCACACCCACCCACTCCGTGTCCAAACCCAACTTCCACTACCATTCCACAACTAAAGTCCAAACTTGGCCGAGGGGAGCCGTCGTCCTCCCAAGCGGCCGGGTCGACCTGCTCGGCCTTCTGAGGCCAAGTCGGGAGGTGAAGTTCGAGTCCGGCCAGGAGTCTCGGGAGCGGGTCCCCGAGCCCGGCCACGCCCCCGGTGGCCACGCGCAGTGTGTCCGAGGCCCCGCCCACAGATTCGGGTGCCCCGCCCACTTTTGAATCGGCTCCGCCCCCAGACCCCTGACCACGCCCACTGGGTCCGGAGACACACCCACACACTCTGAGACCACGCCCACACACTTTGAGACCACGCCCACACACTCTGAGACCACGCCCACAAACATTGAGACCACGCCCACAAACTTTGAGACCACGCCCACACACTCTGAGACCACGCCCACAAACTTTGAGACCACGCCCACACACTCTGAGACCACGCCCACACACTCTGAGACCACGCCCACAGTGTCTAGAGACACGCCCACACACTCTGAGACCACTCCCACACTCTGAGACCACGCCCACAAACTTTGAGACCACGCCCGCACACTCTGAGACCACGCCCACAGTGTCTAGAGACACGCCCACACGCTCTGAGACCACACCCACACACTCTGAGACCACGCCCACACACTCTGAGACCACGCCCACAGTGTCTAGAGACACGCCCACAAACTTTGAGACCACACCCACAGGCTCTGTGACCACGCCCACACACTCTGAGACCACGGCCACACACTTTGAGACCACGCCCACAAACTTTGAGACGACGCCCACAGTGTCTAGAGACACGCCCACATACTCTGAGACCACGCCCACAAACTTTGAGACCACGCCCACACACTCTGAGACCACGCCCACACACTCTGAGATCACGCCCACACACTCTGAGACCACGCCCACACACTCTGAGACCACGCCCACACACTCTGAGACCACGCCCACGAACTTTGAGACCACGCCCACACACTTTGAGACCACGCCCACACACTTTGTGACCACGCCCACACACTTTGAGACCACGCCCACACGCTCTGAGACCACGCCCACACACTTAGAGACCACGCCCACACACTCTGAGACCACGCCCACACACTTTGAGACCACGCCCACAGTGTCTAGAGACACGCCCACACACTCTGAGACCACGCCCACAGTGTCTATAGACACGCCCACACACTCTGAGACCACGCCCACAGTGTCTATAGACACGCCCACACTCCCAGAGACCACGCCCACCCACCCCGAGTCCAAACCCAACTTCCACCACCATCCCACAACTTAAGTCCAAACTTGGCCGAGCGGAGCCGTCGTCCTCCCAAGCGGCCGGGTCGACCTGCTCGGCCTTCTGAGGCCAAGTCGGGAGTTGAAGTTCGAGTCCGGCCAGGAGTCTCGGGAGCGGGTCCCCGGGCCCGGCCACGCCCCCGGTGGCCATGCCCAGTGTGTCCGAGGCCCCGCCCACAGAGTAGGTAGCCCCTCCCACTCCGGTCTCGATTCCGCCCCCTGACCCTGGAACCACGCCCACTTTGTCCTGGGACACGCCCACACGGTATTAGACCACGCCCACTGTCTCTGGGGCCATGCCCACACGCTGTGGCCACGCCCACACAGTCTGAGACCACGCCCACAAACTTTGAGACCACGCCCACAGTGTCTAGAGACACGCCCACCCACTCTGAGACCACGCCCACATACTCTGAGACCACGCCCACCCACTCTGAGACCACGCCCACAGTGACTAGAGACACGCCCACACACTCTGAGACCACGCCCACACACTCTGAGACCACGCCCACAGTGTCTAGAGACACACCCACATACTTTGAGACCACGCCCACAGTGTCAAGAGACACGCCCACACACTCTGAGACCACGCCCACACACTCTGAGACCACGCCCACATAATTTGTGACCACGCCCACGCACTCTGAGACCACGCCCACACCCTCTGAGACCACGCCCACATAATTTGTGACCACGCCCACACACTCTGAGACCACGCCCACAAACTTTGAGACCACGCCCACAGTGTCTAGAGACACGCCCACCCACTCTGAGACCACGCCCACACACTCTGAGACCACGCCCACCCACTCTGAGACCACGCCCACAGTGTCTAGAGACACGCCCACACACTCGGAGACCACGCCCACAAACTTCGAGACCACGCCCACAGTGTCTAGAGACACGCCCACACACTCTGAGACCACGCCCACACACTTTGAGACCACGCCCACACACTCTGAGACCACGCCCACAAACTTTGAGACCACGCCCACACACTTTGAGACTACGCCCACAGTGTCTAGAGACACGCCCACGCACTCTGAGACCACGCCCACAAACTTTGAGACCACGCCCACAGTGTCTAGAGACACGCCCACATACTCTATGACCACGCCCACAGACTCTGATGCCACGCCCACACACTCTGTGACCACGCCCACAGTGTCTAGAGACACGCCCACACTCCAAGAGACCACGCCCAAACGCTCTGAGACCACGCCCACATTGTCTAGAGACACGCCTGCACACTCTGAGACCACGCCCACAAAATTTGAGACCACGCCCACATACTTTGAGACCACGCCCACAGTGTCTAGGGACACGCCCACCCACTCTGAGACCACGCCCACACACTCTGAGACCACGCCCACCCACTCTGAGACCACGCCCACAGTGACTAGAGACACGCCCACAAACTCTGAGACCACGCCCACAAACTTTGAGACCACGCCCACAGTGTCTGGAGACATGCCCACACACTCTGCGACCACGCCCACAGTGTCTGGAGACATGCCCACACACTCTGCGACCACGCCCAGTGTCCAGAGACACGCCCACACACTCTGAGACCACGCCCACACACTTTGTGAACACTCCCACACACTCTGAGACCACACCCACAGTGTCTAGAGACACGCCCACACGCTTTGAGACCACGCCCACACACTCTGAGACCACGCCCACAGTGTCTAGAGACACGCCCACACACTCTGAGACCACGCCCACACACTCTGAGACCACGCCCACAAACTTTGAGACCACGCCCACACACTCTGAGACCACGCCCCCACCTTTGAGACCACGCCCACAAACTTTGAGACCACGCCCACAGTGTCTGGAGACACGCCCACAAACTTTGAGACCACGCCCACAGTGTCTAGAGACACGCCCACACACTCTGAGACCACGCCCACACACTCTGAGACCACGCCCACAGTGTCTGGAGACACGCCCACACACTCTGAAACCACGCCTACAAACTTTGAGACCACGCCCACAGTGTCTAGAGACACGCCCACATACTCTATGACCACGCCCACATACTCTATGACCACGCCCACAAACTTTGAGACCACGCCCACAAACTTTGAGACCACGCCCACAGTGTCTAGAGACGCGCCCACACACTCTGAGACCACGCCCACACACTCTGAGACCACGCCCACACACTCTGAGACCACGCCCACACACTCTGAGACCACGCCCACAAACTTTGAGACCACGCCCAAAGTGTCTAGAGACACTCCCACACACTCTGAGACCACGCCCACAAACTTTGAGACCACGCCCACAGTGTCTAGAGACACGCCCACACACTCTGAGACCACGTCCACAGACTTTGTGACCACGCCCACAAACTTTGAGACCACGCCCACAAACTTTGAGACCACGCCCACAAACTTTGAGACCACGCCCAAAGTGTCTAGAGACACTCCCACACACTCTGAGACCACGCCCACACACTTTGAGACCACGCCCACAAACTTTGAGACCACGCCCACACACTCTGAGACCACGCCCACAAACTTTGAGACCACGCCCACACACTCTGAGACCACGCCCACAAACTTTGAGACCACGCCCACAAACTTTGAGACGACGCCCACAGTGTCTAGAGACACGCCCACATACTCTGAGACCACGCCCACAAACTTTGAGACCACGCCCACAAACGTTGAGACCACGCCCACACACTCTGAGACCACGCCCACACACTCTGAGACCACGCCCACACACTCTGAGACCACGCCCACACACTTTGAGACCACGCCCACACACTCTGAGACCACGCCCACACACTCTGAGACCACGCCCACACACTCTGAGACCACGCCCAAAACTTTGAGACCACGCCCACAAACTTTGAGACCACGCCCACAGTGTCTAGAGACACGCCCACATGCTCTGAGACCACACCCACACACTTTTAGACCACGCCCACAAACTTTGAGACCACGCCCACAGTGTCTCGAGACACGCCCACACACTCTGAGACCACGCCCACACACTCTGAGACCACGCCCACAAACTTTGAGACCACTCCCACAGTGTCTAGAGACACGCCCACACGCTCTGAGACCACGCCCACACACTCTGTGATCACGCCCACACACTATGAGACCACGCCCACTTTGTCTAGAGACACGCCCACACAATCTGAGACCACGCCCACAGTGTCTGGAGACACGCCCACACACTCGGAGACCACGCCCACAAACTTTGAGACCACGCCCACAAACATTGAGACCACGCCCACAGTGTCTAGAGACACGCCCACACACTCTGAGACCACGCCCACAGTGTCTGGAGACACGCCCACACACTCTGAGACCACGCCCGCACTCTCTGAGACCACGCCCACAAACTTTGAGACCACGCCCACAAACTATGAGACCACGCCCAAAGTGTCTAGAGACACGCCCACACACTCTGAGACCACGCCCACAAACTTTGAGACCACGCCCACACACTCTGAGACCACGCCCACAAACTCTGAGACCACGCCCACAGTGTCTGGAGACACGCCCACACACTCTGAGACCACGCCCACACTCTCTGAGACCACGCCCACACACTCTGAGACCACGCCCACAAACTCTGAGACCACGCCCACACACTCTGAGACCACGCCCACGCACTCTGAGACCACGCCCACATACTCTGTGACCACGCCCACACACTCTGAGACCACGCCCACACACTCTGAGACCACGCCCACACACTTTGAGACCACGCCCACACACTTTGAGACCACGCCCACAAACATTGAGACCACGCCCACACACTTTGAGACAACGCCCACAAACTTTGAGACCACGCCCACAAACTTTGAGACCACGCCCACAGTGTCTACAGACACGCCCACACGCTCTGAGACCACGCCCACACACGCTGAGACCACGCCCACAAACTCTGAGACCACGCCCACAAACTCTGAGACCACGCCCACAGTGTCTAGAGACACGCCCACACACTCTGAGACCACGCCCACAAACTTTGAGACCACGCACAGTGTCAAGAGACACGCCCACACACTCTGAGACCACGCCCACACACTCTGAGGCCACGCCCACCGTGTCTAGAGACACGCCCACACAGTTTGTGACCACGCCGACAATCTCTGAGACCACGCCCACAGTGTCCAGAGACACGCCCACAAACTCTGAGACCACGCCCACACACTCTGAGACCACGCCCACAGTGTCAAGAGACACGCCCACACACTCTGAGACCACGCCCACACACTCAGAGACCACGCCCATACACTCTGAGGCCACGCCCACCGTGTCTAGAGACACGCCCACACTCCCAGAGACCACGCCCGCCCACCCCGAGTCCAAACCCAACTTCCACCACCATCGCACAACTTAAGTCCAAACTAGGCCGAGCGGAGCCGTCGTCCTCCCAAGCGGCCGGGTCGACCTGCTCGGCCTTCTGAGGCCAAGTCGGGAGGTGAAGTCAGAGTCCGGCCAGGAGTCTCAGGAGCGGGTCCCCGGGCCCGCCCACGCCCCCGGTGGCCACGCCCAGTGTGTCCGAGGCCCCGCCCACAGATTCGGGTGCCCCGCCTACTTTTGAATCGGCTCCGCCCCCGAACACCTGACCACGCCCACTGGGTCCAGAGACACGCCCACACACTCTGAGACCACGCCCACACACTTTGAGACCACGCCCACACACTCTGAGACCACGCCCACAAACTTTGAGACCACGCCCACAGTGTCTAGAGACACGCCCACATACTCTGAGACCACGCCCACAAACTTTGAGACCACGCCCACACACTCTGAGACCACGCCCACACACTCTGAGATCACGCCCACACACTCTGAGACCACGCCCACACACTCTGAGACCACGCCCACACACTCTGAGACCACGCCCACGAACTTTGAGACCACGCCCACACACTTTGAGACCACGCCCACACACTTTGTGACCACGCCCACACACTTTGAGACCACGCCCACACGCTCTGAGACCACGCCCACACACTTAGAGACCACGCCCACACACTCTGAGACCACGCCCACACACTTTGAGACCACGCCCACAGTGTCTAGAGACACGCCCACACACTCTGAGACCACGCCCACAGTGTCTATAGACACGCCCACACACTCTGAGACCACGCCCACAGTGTCTATAGACACGCCCACACTCCCAGAGACCACGCCCACCCACCCCGAGTCCAAACCCAACTTCCACCACCATCCCACAACTTAAGTCCAAACTTGGCCGAGCGGAGCCGTCGTCCTCCCAAGCGGCCGGGTCGACCTGCTCGGCCTTCTGAGGCCAAGTCGGGAGTTGAAGTTCGAGTCCGGCCAGGAGTCTCGGGAGCGGGTCCCCGGGCCCGGCCACGCCCCCGGTGGCCATGCCCAGTGTGTCCGAGGCCCCGCCCACAGAGTAGGTAGCCCCTCCCACTCCGGTCTCGATTCCGCCCCCTGACCCTGGAACCACGCCCACTTTGTCCTGGGACACGCCCACACGGTATTAGACCACGCCCACTGTCTCTGGGGCCATGCCCACACGCTGTGGCCACGCCCACACAGTCTGAGACCACGCCCACAAACTTTGAGACCACGCCCACAGTGTCTAGAGACACGCCCACCCACTCTGAGACCACGCCCACATACTCTGAGACCACGCCCACCCACTCTGAGACCACGCCCACAGTGACTAGAGACACGCCCACACACTCTGAGACCACGCCCACACACTCTGAGACCACGCCCACAGTGTCTAGAGACACACCCACATACTTTGAGACCACGCCCACAGTGTCAAGAGACACGCCCACACACTCTGAGACCACGCCCACACACTCTGAGACCACGCCCACATAATTTGTGACCACGCCCACGCACTCTGAGACCACGCCCACACCCTCTGAGACCACGCCCACATAATTTGTGACCACGCCCACACACTCTGAGACCACGCCCACAAACTTTGAGACCACGCCCACAGTGTCTAGAGACACGCCCACCCACTCTGAGACCACGCCCACACACTCTGAGACCACGCCCACCCACTCTGAGACCACGCCCACAGTGTCTAGAGACACGCCCACACACTCGGAGACCACGCCCACAAACTTCGAGACCACGCCCACAGTGTCTAGAGACACGCCCACACACTCTGAGACCACGCCCACACACTTTGAGACCACGCCCACACACTCTGAGACCACGCCCACAAACTTTGAGACCACGCCCACACACTTTGAGACTACGCCCACAGTGTCTAGAGACACGCCCACGCACTCTGAGACCACGCCCACAAACTTTGAGACCACGCCCACAGTGTCTAGAGACACGCCCACATACTCTATGACCACGCCCACAGACTCTGATGCCACGCCCACACACTCTGTGACCACGCCCACAGTGTCTAGAGACACGCCCACACTCCAAGAGACCACGCCCAAACGCTCTGAGACCACGCCCACATTGTCTAGAGACACGCCTGCACACTCTGAGACCACGCCCACAAAATTTGAGACCACGCCCACATACTTTGAGACCACGCCCACAGTGTCTAGGGACACGCCCACCCACTCTGAGACCACGCCCACACACTCTGAGACCACGCCCACACACTCTGAGACCACGCCCACAGTGACTAGAGACACGCCCACAAACTCTGAGACCACGCCCACAAACTTTGAGACCACGCCCACAGTGTCTAGGGACACGCCCACCCACTCTGAGACCACGCCCACACACTCTGAGACCACGCCCACCCACTCTGAGACCACGCCCACAGTGACTAGAGACACGCCCACAAACTCTGAGACCACGCCCACAAACTTTGAGACCACGCCCACAGTGTCTGGAGACATGCCCACACACTCTGCGACCACGCCCACAGTGTCTGGAGACATGCCCACACACTCTGCGACCACGCCCAGTGTCCAGAGACACGCCCACACACTCTGAGACCACGCCCACACACTTTGTGAACACTCCCACACACTCTGAGACCACACCCACAGTGTCTAGAGACACGCCCACACGCTTTGAGACCACGCCCACACACTCTGAGACCACGCCCACAGTGTCTAGAGACACGCCCACACACTCTGAGACCACGCCCACACACTCTGAGACCACGCCCACAAACTTTGAGACCACGCCCACACACTCTGAGACCACGCCCCCACCTTTGAGACCACGCCCACAAACTTTGAGACCACGCCCACAGTGTCTGGAGACACGCCCACAAACTTTGAGACCACGCCCACAGTGTCTAGAGACACGCCCACACACTCTGAGACCACGCCCACACACTCTGAGACCACGCCCACAGTGTCTGGAGACACGCCCACACACTCTGAAACCACGCCTACAAACTTTGAGACCACGCCCACAGTGTCTAGAGACACGCCCACATACTCTATGACCACGCCCACATACTCTATGACCACGCCCACAAACTTTGAGACCACGCCCACAAACTTTGAGACCACGCCCACAGTGTCTAGAGACGCGCCCACACACTCTGAGACCACGCCCACACACTCTGAGACCACGCCCACACACTCTGAGACCACGCCCACACACTCTGAGACCACGCCCACAAACTTTGAGACCACGCCCAAAGTGTCTAGAGACACTCCCACACACTCTGAGACCACGCCCACAAACTTTGAGACCACGCCCACAGTGTCTAGAGACACGCCCACACACTCTGAGACCACGTCCACAGACTTTGTGACCACGCCCACAAACTTTGAGACCACGCCCACAAACTTTGAGACCACGCCCACAAACTTTGAGACCACGCCCAAAGTGTCTAGAGACACTCCCACACACTCTGAGACCACGCCCACACACTTTGAGACCACGCCCACAAACTTTGAGACCACGCCCACACACTCTGAGACCACGCCCACAAACTTTGAGACCACGCCCACACACTCTGAGACCACGCCCACAAACTTTGAGACCACGCCCACAAACTTTGAGACGACGCCCACAGTGTCTAGAGACACGCCCACATACTCTGAGACCACGCCCACAAACTTTGAGACCACGCCCACAAACGTTGAGACCACGCCCACACACTCTGAGACCACGCCCACACACTCTGAGACCACGCCCACACACTCTGAGACCACGCCCACACACTTTGAGACCACGCCCACACACTCTGAGACCACGCCCACACACTCTGAGACCACGCCCACACACTCTGAGACCACGCCCAAAACTTTGAGACCACGCCCACAAACTTTGAGACCACGCCCACAGTGTCTAGAGACACGCCCACATGCTCTGAGACCACACCCACACACTTTTAGACCACGCCCACAAACTTTGAGACCACGCCCACAGTGTCTCGAGACACGCCCACACACTCTGAGACCACGCCCACACACTCTGAGACCACGCCCACAAACTTTGAGACCACTCCCACAGTGTCTAGAGACACGCCCACACGCTCTGAGACCACGCCCACACACTCTGTGATCACGCCCACACACTATGAGACCACGCCCACTTTGTCTAGAGACACGCCCACACAATCTGAGACCACGCCCACAGTGTCTGGAGACACGCCCACACACTCGGAGACCACGCCCACAAACTTTGAGACCACGCCCACAAACATTGAGACCACGCCCACAGTGTCTAGAGACACGCCCACACACTCTGAGACCACGCCCACAGTGTCTGGAGACACGCCCACACACTCTGAGACCACGCCCGCACTCTCTGAGACCACGCCCACAAACTTTGAGACCACGCCCACAAACTATGAGACCACGCCCAAAGTGTCTAGAGACACGCCCACACACTCTGAGACCACGCCCACAAACTTTGAGACCACGCCCACACACTCTGAGACCACGCCCACAAACTCTGAGACCACGCCCACAGTGTCTGGAGACACGCCCACACACTCTGAGACCACGCCCACACTCTCTGAGACCACGCCCACACACTCTGAGACCACGCCCACAAACTCTGAGACCACGCCCACACACTCTGAGACCACGCCCACGCACTCTGAGACCACGCCCACATACTCTGTGACCACGCCCACACACTCTGAGACCACGCCCACACACTCTGAGACCACGCCCACACACTTTGAGACCACGCCCACACACTTTGAGACCACGCCCACAAACATTGAGACCACGCCCACACACTTTGAGACAACGCCCACAAACTTTGAGACCACGCCCACAAACTTTGAGACCACGCCCACAGTGTCTACAGACACGCCCACACGCTCTGAGACCACGCCCACACACGCTGAGACCACGCCCACAAACTCTGAGACCACGCCCACAAACTCTGAGACCACGCCCACAGTGTCTAGAGACACGCCCACACACTCTGAGACCACGCCCACAAACTTTGAGACCACGCACAGTGTCAAGAGACACGCCCACACACTCTGAGACCACGCCCACACACTCTGAGGCCACGCCCACCGTGTCTAGAGACACGCCCACACAGTTTGTGACCACGCCGACAATCTCTGAGACCACGCCCACAGTGTCCAGAGACACGCCCACAAACTCTGAGACCACGCCCACACACTCTGAGACCACGCCCACAGTGTCAAGAGACACGCCCACACACTCTGAGACCACGCCCACACACTTTGTGACCACGCCCACACACTCTGAGACCACGCCCACTGTGTCTAGAGACACGCCCACACACTTAGACCACGCCCACACACTCTGAGACCACACCCACCCACTCCGTGTCCAAACCCAACTTCCACTACCATTCCACAACTAAAGTCCAAACTTGGCCGAGGGGAGCCGTCGTCCTCCCAAGCGGCCGGGTCGACCTGCTCGGCCTTCTGAGGCCAAGTCGGGAGGTGAAGTTCGAGTCCGGCCAGGAGTCTCGGGAGCGGGTCCCCGAGCCCGGCCACGCCCCCGGTGGCCACGCGCAGTGTGTCCGAGGCCCCGCCCACAGATTCGGGTGCCCCGCCCACTTTTGAATCGGCTCCGCCCCCAGACCCCTGACCACGCCCACTGGGTCCGGAGACACGCCCACACACTCTGAGACCACGCCCACAAACATTGAGACCACGCCCACAAACTTTGAGACCACGCCCACACACTCTGAGACCACGCCCACAAACTTTGAGACCACGCCCACACACTCTGAGACCACGCCCACACACTCTGAGACCACGCCCACAGTGTCTAGAGACACGCCCACACACTCTGAGACCACTCCCACACTCTGAGACCACGCCCACAAACTTTGAGACCACGCCCGCACACTCTGAGACCACGCCCACAGTGTCTAGAGACACGCCCACACGCTCTGAGACCACACCCACACACTCTGAGACCACGCCCACACACTCTGAGACCACGCCCACAGTGTCTAGAGACACGCCCACAAACTTTGAGACCACACCCACAGGCTCTGTGACCACGCCCACACACTCTGAGACCACGGCCACACACTTTGAGACCACGCCCACAAACTTTGAGACGACGCCCACAGTGTCTAGAGACACGCCCACATACTCTGAGACCACGCCCACAAACTTTGAGACCACGCCCACACACTCTGAGACCACGCCCACACACTCTGAGATCACGCCCACACACTCTGAGACCACGCCCACACACTCTGAGACCACGCCCACACACTCTGAGACCACGCCCACGAACTTTGAGACCACGCCCACACACTTTGAGACCACGCCCACACACTTTGTGACCACGCCCACACACTTTGAGACCACGCCCACACGCTCTGAGACCACGCCCACACACTTAGAGACCACGCCCACACACTCTGAGACCACGCCCACACACTTTGAGACCACGCCCACAGTGTCTAGAGACACGCCCACACACTCTGAGACCACGCCCACAGTGTCTATAGACACGCCCACACACTCTGAGACCACGCCCACAGTGTCTATAGACACGCCCACACTCCCAGAGACCACGCCCACCCACCCCGAGTCCAAACCCAACTTCCACCACCATCCCACAACTTAAGTCCAAACTTGGCCGAGCGGAGCCGTCGTCCTCCCAAGCGGCCGGGTCGACCTGCTCGGCCTTCTGAGGCCAAGTCGGGAGTTGAAGTTCGAGTCCGGCCAGGAGTCTCGGGAGCGGGTCCCCGGGCCCGGCCACGCCCCCGGTGGCCATGCCCAGTGTGTCCGAGGCCCCGCCCACAGAGTAGGTAGCCCCTCCCACTCCGGTCTCGATTCCGCCCCCTGACCCTGGAACCACGCCCACTTTGTCCTGGGACACGCCCACACGGTATTAGACCACGCCCACTGTCTCTGGGGCCATGCCCACACGCTGTGGCCACGCCCACACAGTCTGAGACCACGCCCACAAACTTTGAGACCACGCCCACAGTGTCTAGAGACACGCCCACCCACTCTGAGACCACGCCCACATACTCTGAGACCACGCCCACCCACTCTGAGACCACGCCCACAGTGACTAGAGACACGCCCACACACTCTGAGACCACGCCCACACACTCTGAGACCACGCCCACAGTGTCTAGAGACACACCCACATACTTTGAGACCACGCCCACAGTGTCAAGAGACACGCCCACACACTCTGAGACCACGCCCACACACTCTGAGACCACGCCCACATAATTGGTGACCACGCCCACGCACTCTGAGACCACGCCCACACCCTCTGAGACCACGCCCACATAATTTGTGACCACGCCCACACACTCTGAGACCACGCCCACAAACTTTGAGACCACGCCCACAGTGTCTAGAGACACGCCCACCCACTCTGAGACCACGCCCACACACTCTGAGACCACGCCCACCCACTCTGAGACCACGCCCACAGTGTCTAGAGACACGCCCACACACTCGGAGACCACGCCCACAAACTTCGAGACCACGCCCACAGTGTCTAGAGACACGCCCACACACTCTGAGACCACGCCCACACACTTTGAGACCACGCCCACACACTCTGAGACCACGCCCACAAACTTTGAGACCACGCCCACACACTTTGAGACTACGCCCACAGTGTCTAGAGACACGCCCACGCACTCTGAGACCACGCCCACAAACTTTGAGACCACGCCCACAGTGTCTAGAGACACGCCCACATACTCTATGACCACGCCCACAGACTCTGATGCCACGCCCACACACTCTGTGACCACGCCCACAGTGTCTAGAGACACGCCCACACTCCAAGAGACCACGCCCAAACGCTCTGAGACCACGCCCACATTGTCTAGAGACACGCCTGCACACTCTGAGACCACGCCCACAAAATTTGAGACCACGCCCACATACTTTGAGACCACGCCCACAGTGTCTAGGGACACGCCCACCCACTCTGAGACCACGCCCACACACTCTGAGACCACGCCCACCCACTCTGAGACCACGCCCACAGTGACTAGAGACACGCCCACAAACTCTGAGACCACGCCCACAAACTTTGAGACCACGCCCACAGTGTCTGGAGACATGCCCACACACTCTGCGACCACGCCCACAGTGTCTGGAGACATGCCCACACACTCTGCGACCACGCCCAGTGTCCAGAGACACGCCCACACACTCTGAGACCACGCCCACACACTTTGTGAACACTCCCACACACTCTGAGACCACACCCACAGTGTCTAGAGACACGCCCACACGCTTTGAGACCACGCCCACACACTCTGAGACCACGCCCACAGTGTCTAGAGACACGCCCACACACTCTGAGACCACGCCCACACACTCTGAGACCACGCCCACAAACTTTGAGACCACGCCCACACACTCTGAGACCACGCCCCCACCTTTGAGACCACGCCCACAAACTTTGAGACCACGCCCACAGTGTCTGGAGACACGCCCACAAACTTTGAGACCACGCCCACAGTGTCTAGAGACACGCCCACACACTCTGAGACCACGCCCACACACTCTGAGACCACGCCCACAGTGTCTGGAGACACGCCCACACACTCTGAAACCACGCCTACAAACTTTGAGACCACGCCCACAGTGTCTAGAGACACGCCCACATACTCTATGACCACGCCCACATACTCTATGACCACGCCCACAAACTTTGAGACCACGCCCACAAACTTTGAGACCACGCCCACAGTGTCTAGAGACGCGCCCACACACTCTGAGACCACGCCCACACACTCTGAGACCACGCCCACACACTCTGAGACCACGCCCACACACTCTGAGACCACGCCCACAAACTTTGAGACCACGCCCAAAGTGTCTAGAGACACTCCCACACACTCTGAGACCACGCCCACAAACTTTGAGACCACGCCCACAGTGTCTAGAGACACGCCCACACACTCTGAGACCACGTCCACAGACTTTGTGACCACGCCCACAAACTTTGAGACCACGCCCACAAACTTTGAGACCACGCCCACAAACTTTGAGACCACGCCCAAAGTGTCTAGAGACACTCCCACACACTCTGAGACCACGCCCACACACTTTGAGACCACGCCCACAAACTTTGAGACCACGCCCACACACTCTGAGACCACGCCCACAAACTTTGAGACCACGCCCACACACTCTGAGACCACGCCCACAAACTTTGAGACCACGCCCACAAACTTTGAGACGACGCCCACAGTGTCTAGAGACACGCCCACATACTCTGAGACCACGCCCACAAACTTTGAGACCACGCCCACAAACGTTGAGACCACGCCCACACACTCTGAGACCACGCCCACACACTCTGAGACCACGCCCACACACTCTGAGACCACGCCCACACACTTTGAGACCACGCCCACACACTCTGAGACCACGCCCACACACTCTGAGACCACGCCCACACACTCTGAGACCACGCCCAAAACTTTGAGACCACGCCCACAAACTTTGAGACCACGCCCACAGTGTCTAGAGACACGCCCACATGCTCTGAGACCACACCCACACACTTTTAGACCACGCCCACAAACTTTGAGACCACGCCCACAGTGTCTCGAGACACGCCCACACACTCTGAGACCACGCCCACACACTCTGAGACCACGCCCACAAACTTTGAGACCACTCCCACAGTGTCTAGAGACACGCCCACACGCTCTGAGACCACGCCCACACACTCTGTGATCACGCCCACACACTATGAGACCACGCCCACTTTGTCTAGAGACACGCCCACACAATCTGAGACCACGCCCACAGTGTCTGGAGACACGCCCACACACTCGGAGACCACGCCCACAAACATTGAGACCACGCCCACAAACATTGAGACCACGCCCACAGTGTCTAGAGACACGCCCACACACTCTGAGACCACGCCCACAGTGTCTGGAGACACGCCCACACACTCTGAGACCACGCCCGCACTCTCTGAGACCACGCCCACAAACTTTGAGACCACGCCCACAAACTATGAGACCACGCCCAAAGTGTCTAGAGACACGCCCACACACTCTGAGACCACGCCCACAAACTTTGAGACCACGCCCACACACTCTGAGACCACGCCCACAAACTCTGAGACCACGCCCACAGTGTCTGGAGACACGCCCACACACTCTGAGACCACGCCCACACTCTCTGAGACCACGCCCACACACTCTGAGACCACGCCCACAAACTCTGAGACCACGCCCACACACTCTGAGACCACGCCCACGCACTCTGAGACCACGCCCACATACTCTGTGACCACGCCCACACACTCTGAGACCACGCCCACACACTCTGAGACCACGCCCACACACTTTGAGACCACGCCCACACACTTTGAGACCACGCCCACAAACATTGAGACCACGCCCACACACTTTGAGACAACGCCCACAAACTTTGAGACCACGCCCACAAACTTTGAGACCACGCCCACAGTGTCTACAGACACGCCCACACGCTCTGAGACCACGCCCACACACGCTGAGACCACGCCCACAAACTCTGAGACCACGCCCACAAACTCTGAGACCACGCCCACAGTGTCTAGAGACACGCCCACACACTCTGAGACCACGCCCACAAACTTTGAGACCACGCACAGTGTCAAGAGACACGCCCACACACTCTGAGACCACGCCCACACACTCAGAGACCACGCCCATACACTCTGAGGCCACGCCCACCGTGTCTAGAGACACGCCCACACTCCCAGAGACCACGCCCGCCCACCCCGAGTCCAAACCCAACTTCCACCACCATCGCACAACTTAAGTCCAAACTAGGCCGAGCGGAGCCGTCGTCCTCCCAAGCGGCCGGGTCGACCTGCTCGGCCTTCTGAGGCCAAGTCGGGAGGTGAAGTCAGAGTCCGGCCAGGAGTCTCGGGAGCGGGTCCCCGGGCCCGCCCACGCCCCCGGTGGCCACGCCCAGTGTGTCCGAGGCCCCGCCCACAGATTCGGGTGCCCCGCCTACTTTTGAATCGGCTCCGCCCCCGAACACCTGACCACGCCCACTGGGTCCAGAGACACGCCCACACACTCTGAGACCACGCCCACACACTCTGAGACCACGCCCACACACTCTGAGACCACGCCCACAAACTTTGAGACCACGCCCACAGTGTCTAGAGACACGCCCACATACTCTGAGACCACGCCCACAAACTTTGAGACCACGCCCACACACTCTGAGACCACGCCCACACACTCTGAGACCACGCCCACACACTCTGAGATCACGCCCACACACTCTGAGACCACGCCCACACACTCTGAGACCACGCCCACACACTCTGAGACCACGCCCACGAACTTTGAGACCACGCCCACACACTTTGAGACCACGCCCACACACTTTGAGACCACGCCCACACGCTCTGAGACCACGCCCACACACTTAGAGACCACGCCCACACACTCTGAGACCACGCCCACACACTTTGAGACCACGCCCACAGTGTCTAGAGACACGCCCACACACTCTGAGACCACGCCCACAGTGTCTATAGACACGCCCACACACTCTGAGACCACGCCCACAGTGTCTATAGACACGCCCACACTCCCAGAGACCACGCCCACCCACCCCGAGTCCAAACCCAACTTCCACCACCATCCCACAACTTAAGTCCAAACTTGGCCGAGCGGAGCCGTCGTCCTCCCAAGCGGCCGGGTCGACCTGCTCGGCCTTCTGAGGCCAAGTCGGGAGTTGAAGTTCGAGTCCGGCCAGGAGTCTCGGGAGCGGGTCCCCGGGCCCGGCCACGCCCCCGGTGGCCATGCCCAGTGTGTCCGAGGCCCCGCCCACAGAGTAGGTAGCCCCTCCCACTCCGGTCTCGATTCCGCCCCCTGACCCTGGAACCACGCCCACTTTGTCCTGGGACACGCCCACACGGTATTAGACCACGCCCACTGTCTCTGGGGCCATGCCCACACGCTGTGGCCACGCCCACACAGTCTGAGACCACGCCCACAAACTTTGAGACCACGCCCACAGTGTCTAGAGACACGCCCACCCACTCTGAGACCACGCCCACATACTCTGAGACCACGCCCACCCACTCTGAGACCACGCCCACAGTGACTAGAGACACGCCCACACACTCTGAGACCACGCCCACACACTCTGAGACCACGCCCACAGTGTCTAGAGACACACCCACATACTTTGAGACCACGCCCACAGTGTCAAGAGACACGCCCACACACTCTGAGACCACGCCCACACACTCTGAGACCACGCCCACATAATTTGTGACCACGCCCACGCACTCTGAGACCACGCCCACACCCTCTGAGACCACGCCCACATAATTTGTGACCACGCCCACACACTCTGAGACCACGCCCACAAACTTTGAGACCACGCCCACAAACTTTGAGACCACGCCCAAAGTGTCTAGAGACACTCCCACACACTCTGAGACCACGCCCACACACTTTGAGACCACGCCCACAAACTTTGAGACCACGCCCACACACTCTGAGACCACGCCCACAAACTTTGAGACCACGCCCACACACTCTGAGACCACGCCCACAAACTTTGAGACCACGCCCACAAACTTTGAGACGACGCCCACAGTGTCTAGAGACACGCCCACATACTCTGAGACCACGCCCACAAACTTTGAGACCACGCCCACAAACGTTGAGACCACGCCCACACACTCTGAGACCACGCCCACACACTCTGAGACCACGCCCACACACTCTGAGACCACGCCCACACACTTTGAGACCACGCCCACACACTCTGAGACCACGCCCACACACTCTGAGACCACGCCCACACACTCTGAGACCACGCCCAAAACTTTGAGACCACGCCCACAAACTTTGAGACCACGCCCACAGTGTCTAGAGACACGCCCACATGCTCTGAGACCACACCCACACACTTTTAGACCACGCCCACAAACTTTGAGACCACGCCCACAGTGTCTCGAGACACGCCCACACACTCTGAGACCACGCCCACACACTCTGAGACCACGCCCACAAACTTTGAGACCACTCCCACAGTGTCTAGAGACACGCCCACACGCTCTGAGACCACGCCCACACACTCTGTGATCACGCCCACACACTATGAGACCACGCCCACTTTGTCTAGAGACACGCCCACACAATCTGAGACCACGCCCACAGTGTCTGGAGACACGCCCACACACTCGGAGACCACGCCCACAAACATTGAGACCACGCCCACAAACATTGAGACCACGCCCACAGTGTCTAGAGACACGCCCACACACTCTGAGACCACGCCCACAGTGTCTGGAGACACGCCCACACACTCTGAGACCACGCCCGCACTCTCTGAGACCACGCCCACAAACTTTGAGACCACGCCCACAAACTATGAGACCACGCCCAAAGTGTCTAGAGACACGCCCACACACTCTGAGACCACGCCCACAAACTTTGAGACCACGCCCACACACTCTGAGACCACGCCCACAAACTCTGAGACCACGCCCACAGTGTCTGGAGACACGCCCACACACTCTGAGACCACGCCCACACTCTCTGAGACCACGCCCACACACTCTGAGACCACGCCCACAAACTCTGAGACCACGCCCACACACTCTGAGACCACGCCCACGCACTCTGAGACCACGCCCACATACTCTGTGACCACGCCCACACACTCTGAGACCACGCCCACACACTCTGAGACCACGCCCACACACTTTGAGACCACGCCCACACACTTTGAGACCACGCCCACAAACATTGAGACCACGCCCACACACTTTGAGACAACGCCCACAAACTTTGAGACCACGCCCACAAACTTTGAGACCACGCCCACAGTGTCTACAGACACGCCCACACGCTCTGAGACCACGCCCACACACGCTGAGACCACGCCCACAAACTCTGAGACCACGCCCACAAACTCTGAGACCACGCCCACAGTGTCTAGAGACACGCCCACACACTCTGAGACCACGCCCACAAACTTTGAGACCACGCACAGTGTCAAGAGACACGCCCACACACTCTGAGACCACGCCCACACACTCAGAGACCACGCCCATACACTCTGAGGCCACGCCCACCGTGTCTAGAGACACGCCCACACTCCCAGAGACCACGCCCGCCCACCCCGAGTCCAAACCCAACTTCCACCACCATCGCACAACTTAAGTCCAAACTAGGCCGAGCGGAGCCGTCGTCCTCCCAAGCGGCCGGGTCGACCTGCTCGGCCTTCTGAGGCCAAGTCGGGAGGTGAAGTCAGAGTCCGGCCAGGAGTCTCGGGAGCGGGTCCCCGGGCCCGCCCACGCCCCCGGTGGCCACGCCCAGTGTGTCCGAGGCCCCGCCCACAGATTCGGGTGCCCCGCCTACTTTTGAATCGGCTCCGCCCCCGAACACCTGACCACGCCCACTGGGTCCAGAGACACGCCCACACACTCTGAGACCACGCCCACACACTCTGAGACCACGCCCACACACTCTGAGACCATGCCCACAAACTTTGAGACCACGCCCACAGTGTCTAGAGACACGCCCACATACTCTGAGACCACGCCCACAAACTTTGAGACCACGCCCACACACTCTGAGACCACGCCCACACACTCTGAGACCACGCCCACACACTCTGAGATCACGCCCACACACTCTGAGACCACGCCCACACACTCTGAGACCACGCCCACACACTCTGAGACCACGCCCACGAACTTTGAGACCACGCCCACACACTTTGAGACCACGCCCACACACTTTGAGACCACGCCCACACGCTCTGAGACCACGCCCACACACTTAGAGACCACGCCCACACACTCTGAGACCACGCCCACACACTTTGAGACCACGCCCACAGTGTCTAGAGACACGCCCACACACTCTGAGACCACGCCCACAGTGTCTATAGACACGCCCACACACTCTGAGACCACGCCCACAGTGTCTATAGACACGCCCACACTCCCAGAGACCACGCCCACCCACCCCGAGTCCAAACCCAACTTCCACCACCATCCCACAACTTAAGTCCAAACTTGGCCGAGCGGAGCCGTCGTCCTCCCAAGCGGCCGGGTCGACCTGCTCGGCCTTCTGAGGCCAAGTCGGGAGTTGAAGTTCGAGTCCGGCCAGGAGTCTCGGGAGCGGGTCCCCGGGCCCGGCCACGCCCCCGGTGGCCATGCCCAGTGTGTCCGAGGCCCCGCCCACAGAGTAGGTAGCCCCTCCCACTCCGGTCTCGATTCCGCCCCCTGACCCTGGAACCACGCCCACTTTGTCCTGGGACACGCCCACACGGTATTAGACCACGCCCACTGTCTCTGGGGCCATGCCCACACGCTGTGGCCACGCCCACACAGTCTGAGACCACGCCCACAAACTTTGAGACCACGCCCACAGTGTCTAGAGACACGCCCACCCACTCTGAGACCACGCCCACATACTCTGAGACCACGCCCACCCACTCTGAGACCACGCCCACAGTGACTAGAGACACGCCCACACACTCTGAGACCACGCCCACACACTCTGAGACCACGCCCACAGTGTCTAGAGACACACCCACATACTTTGAGACCACGCCCACAGTGTCAAGAGACACGCCCACACACTCTGAGACCACGCCCACACACTCTGAGACCACGCCCACATAATTTGTGACCACGCCCACGCACTCTGAGACCACGCCCACACCCTCTGAGACCACGCCCACATAATTTGTGACCACGCCCACACACTCTGAGACCACGCCCACAAACTTTGAGACCACGCCCACAAACTTTGAGACGACGCCCACAAACTTTGAGGCCACGCCCACACACTCTGAGACCACGCCCACACACTCGGAGACCACGCCCACACACTCTGAGACCACGCCCACACACTCTGAGACCACGCCCACAAACTTTGAGACGACGCCCACAGTGTCTAGAGACACGCCCACACACTCTGAGACCACGCCCACACACTTTGAGACCACGCCCACACACTCTGAGACCACGCCCACAAACTTTGAGACCACGCCCACACACTTTGAGACTACGCCCACAGTGTCTAGAGACACGCCCACGCACTCTGAGACCACGCCCACAAACTTTGAGACCACGCCCACAGTGTCACGCCCACAGACTCTGATGCCACGCCCACACACTCTGTGACCACGCCCACAGTGTCTAGAGACACGCCCACACTCCAAGAGACCACGCCCAAACGCTCTGAGACCACGCCCACATTGTCTAGAGACACGCCTGCACACTCTGAGACCACGCCCACAAAATTTGAGACCACGCCCACATACTTTGAGACCACGCCCACAGTGTCTAGGGACACGCCCACCCACTCTGAGACCACGCCCACACACTCTGAGACCACGCCCACCCACTCTGAGACCACGCCCACAGTGACTAGAGACACGCCCACAAACTCTGAGACCACGCCCACAAACTTTGAGACCACGCCCACAGTGTCTGGAGACATGCCCACACACTCTGCGACCACGCCCACAGTGTCTGGAGACATGCCCACACACTCTGCGACCACGCCCAGTGTCCAGAGACACGCCCACACACTCTGAGACCACGCCCACACACTTTGTGAACACTCCCACACACTCTGAGACCACACCCACAGTGTCTAGAGACACGCCCACACGCTTTGAGACCACGCCCACACACTCTGAGACCACGCCCACAGTGTCTAGAGACACGCCCACACACTCTGAGACCACGCCCACACACTCTGAGACCACGCCCACAAACTTTGAGACCACGCCCACACACTCTGAGACCACGCCCCCACCTTTGAGACCACGCCCACAAACTTTGAGACCACGCCCACAGTGTCTGGAGACACGCCCACAAACTTTGAGACCACGCCCACAGTGTCTAGAGACACGCCCACACACTCTGAGACCACGCCCACACACTCTGAGACCACGCCCACAGTGTCTGGAGACACGCCCACACACTCTGAAACCACGCCTACAAACTTTGAGACCACGCCCACAGTGTCTAGAGACACGCCCACATACTCTATGACCACGCCCACATACTCTATGACCACGCCCACAAACTTTGAGACCACGCCCACAAACTTTGAGACCACGCCCACAGTGTCTAGAGACACGCCCACACACTCTGAGACCACGCCCACACACTCTGAGACCACGCCCACACACTCTGAGACCACGCCCACAAACTCTGAGACCACGCCCACAAACTTTGAGACCACGCCCACACACTCTGAGACCACGCCCACATACTCTATGACCACGCCCACAAACTTTGAGACCACGCCCACAAACTTTGAGACCATGCCCACACATTCTGAGACCACGCCCACAAACTCTGAGACCACGCCCACAAACTTTGAGGCCACGCCCACAGTGTCTAGAGACACGCCCACAAACTCTGAGACCACGCCCACACACTTTGAGACCACGCCCACACACTCTGAGACCACGCCCACAAACTCTGAGACCACGCCCACAAACTTTGAGACCACGCCCACAAACTTTGAGACCACGCCCACAGTGTCTAGAGACACGCCCACAGAGTCTAGAGACACGCCCACACACTCTGAGACCACGCCCACAAACTTTGAGACCACGCCCACAAACTTTGAGACCACGCCCACAAACTCTGAGACCACGCCCACAAACTTTGAGACCACGCCCACAGTGTCTAGAGACACGCCCACACACTCTGAGGCCACGCCCCCACACCCTGAGACCACGCCCACTTTGTCTAGAGACACGCCCACACACTCTGAGACCACACCCACACACTCTGAGACCACGCCCACAGACTCTGAGACCACGCCCACAGACTCTGAGACCACGCCCACAAACTTTGAGACCACGCCCACAGACTTTGTGACCACGCCCACACACTCGGAGACCACGCCCACAAACTTTGAGACCAGCCCACACCCTCTGTGACCACGCCCACAATGTCTAGAGACACGCCCACATACTCTGAGACCACGCCCACAGTGTCTAGAGACACGCCCACACACTCTGAGACCACGCCCACAAACATTGAGACCACGCCCACAAACTTTGAGACCACGCCCACAGTGTCTAGAGACACGCCCACATACTCTATGACCACGCCCACAAACTTTGAGACCACGCCCACAAACTCTGAGACCACACCCACGCACTCTGAGACCACGCCCACACACTTTGAGACCACGCCCACACACTCCGAGGCCACGCCCACGCACTCTGAGACCACACCCACAAACTTTGAGACCACGCCCACACACTCCGAGGCCACGCCCACACACTCCGAGGCCACGCCCACACACTTAGAGACCACGCCCACTGTGTCTAGAGACATGCCCACACACTCTGAGACCATGCCCACAGTGTCTAGAGACACGCCCACACACTCTGAGACCACGTCCACAGACTTTGAGACCACGCCCAAAGTGTCTAGAGACACTCCCACACACTCTGAGACCACGCCCACAAACTTTGAGACCACGCCCACAGTGTCTAGAGACACGCCCACACACTCTGAGACCACGCCCACACACTCTGAGACCACGCCCACACACTCTGAGACCACGCCCACACACTTTGAGACCACGCCCACAGTGTCTAGAGACACGCCCACACACTCTGAGACCACGCCAACAAACTCTGAGACCACGCCCACACACTCTGAGACCACGCCCACAGTGTCTAGAGACACGCCCACATACTCTATGACCACGCCCACAGACTCTGAGACCACGCCCACAGACTTTGTGACCACGCCCACAAACTTTGAGACCACGCCCACAAACTTTGAGACCACGCCCACAAACTTTGAGACCACGCCCACAAACTTTGAGACCACGCCTACACACTTTGAGACCACGCCCACACACTTTGAGACCACGCCCACACACTCTGAGACCACGCCCACAGTGTCTAGAGACACGCCCACACACTCTGAGACCACGCCCACACACTTTGAGACCACGCCCACACACTCTGAGACCACGCCCACACACTTTGAGACGACGCCCACAGTGTCTAGAGACACGCCCACATACTCTGAGACCACACCCACAAACTTTGAGACCACGCCCACAAACGTTGAGACCACGCCCACACACTCTGAGACCACGCCCACAGTGTCTAGTGACACGCCCACACTCCCAGAGACCACGCCCACCCACCCCGAGTCCAAACCCAACTTCCACCACCATCCCACAACTTAAGTCCAAACTTGGCCGAGCGGAGCCGTCGTCCTCCCAAGCGGCCGGGTCGACCTGCTCGGCCTTCTGAGGCCAAGTCGGGAGGTGAAGTTCGAGTCCGGCCAGGAGTCTCGGGAGCGGGTCCCCGGGCCCGGCCACGCCCCCGGTGGCCACGCCCAGTGTGTCCGAGGCCCCGCCCACAGATTCGGGTGCCCCGCCCACTTTTGAATCGGTTCCGCCCCGGACCCCTGACCACGCCCACAGTGTCAAGAGACACACCCGCTCACTCCGAGACCACGCCCACACACTTTGAGACCACGCCCACATACTCTGTGACCACTCCCACACACTCTGAGACCACGCCCACACACTCTGAGACCACGCCCACACACTCTGAGACCACGCCCACAGTGTCTAGAGGTACGCCCACACACTCAGAGACCACGCCCCCACACTATGAGACCACGCCCACATACTCTGAGACCACGCCCACAGTGTCTAGTGACACGCCCACACTCACAGAGACCACGCCCACAGTGTTTGGAGACACGCCCACACACTCTGAGACCACGCCCACACACTCTTTGACCACGCCCACACACTCTGAGACCACGCCCACACACTCTGAGACCACGCCCACACACTCTGAGACCACGCCCACAAACTTTGAGACCACGCCCACACACTCTGAGACCACGCCCACACACTTTGAGACCACGCCCACAAACTTTGAGACCACGCCCACAAACTTTGAGACCACGCCCACAGTGTCTAGAGACACGCCCACACACTCGGAGACCACGCCCACACACTTTGAGACCACGCCCACACACTTTGAGACCACGCCCACAGTGTCTAGAGACACGCCCACACACTCTATGACCACGCCCACAGACTGTGAGGCCACGCCCACTTTGTCTAGAGACACGCCCACACTCCCAGAGACCACGCCCGCCCACCCCGAGTCCAAACCCAACTTCCACCACCATCGCACAACTTAAGTCCAAACTAGGCCGAGCGGAGCCGTCGTCCTCCCAAGCGGCCGGGTCGACCTGCTCGGCCTTCTGAGGCCAAGTCGGGAGGTGAAGTTCGAGTCCGGCCAGGAGTCTCGGGAGCGTGTCCCCGGGCCCGCCCACGCCCCCGGTGGCCACGCCCAGTGTGTCCGAGGCCCCGCCCACAGACCCGGGTGCCCCGCCCACTTTTGAATCGGCTCAGCCCCTGGACCCCTGACCACGCCCACTGGGTACGGAGACACGCCCACATACTCTGTGACCACGCCCACAGTGTCTAGAGACACGCCCACACACTCTGAGACCACGCCCACAGACTCTGAGACCACGCCCACACACTCTGAGACCACGCCCACACACTTTGAGACCACGCCCACAGTGTCTAGAGAGACGCCCACATGCTCTGAGACCACGCCCACATGCTCTGTGACCACGCCCACACACTCTGAGACCTCGCCCACACACTTAGAGACCACGCCCACAAACTTAGAGACCACGCCCACAAACTTTGAGACCACGCCCACAGTGTCTAGAGAAACGCCCACATGCTCTGTGACCACGCCCACACACTCTGAGACTACGCCCACAGTGTCTAGAGACACGCCCACACACTCTGAGACCACGCCCACACACTCTGAGACCACGCCCACACACTTTGAGACCACGCCCACACACTTTGAGACCACGCCCACAAACTTTGAGACCACGCCCACAAACTTTGAGACCACGCCCACACTGTCTAGAGACACGCCCACACACTCGGAGACCACGCCCACAAACTTTGAGACCACGCCCACAGTGTCTAGAGACACGCCCACAGTGTCTGGAGACACGCCCACACTCTCTGAGACCACGCCCACAAACTTTGAGACCACGCCCACAGACTCTGAGGCCACGCCCACTTTGTCTAGAGACACGCCCACACTCCCAGAGACCACGCCCGCCCACCCCGAGTCCAAACCCAACTTCCACCACCATCGCACAACTTAAGTCCAAACTAGGCCGAGCGGAGCCGTCGTCCTCCCAAGCGGCCGGGTCGACCTGCTCGGCCTTCTGAGGCCAAGTCGGGAGGTGAAGTTCGAGTCTGGCCAGGAGTCTCGGGAGCGGGTCCCCGGGCCCGCCCAGGCCCCCGGTGGCCACGCCCAGTGTGTCCGAGGCTCCGCCCACAGATTCGGGTGCCCCGCCCACTTTTGAATCGGCTCCGCCCCCGGACCCCTGACCACGCCCACAGTGTCAAGAGACACACCCGCTCACTCCGAGACCACGCCCACACACTTTGAGACCACGCCCACATACTCTGTGACCACTCCCACACACTCTGAGACCACGCCCACACACTCTGAGACCACGCCCACAAACTTTGAGACCACGCCCAAAGTGTCTAGAGACACTCCCACACACTCTGAGACCACGCCCACACACTCTGAGACCACGCCCTCACACTCCGAGACCACGCCCACACACTCTGAGACCACGCCCACACACTCTGAGACCACGCCCTCACACTCTGAGACCACGCCCACAAACTTTGAGACCACGCCCACAGTGTCTAGAGACACACCCACACACTCTGAGACCACGCCCACAGTGTCTGGAGACACGCCCACACACTCTGAGACCACACCCACAAACTTTGAGACAACGCCCACAAACTTTGAGACCACGCCCACATACTCTGTGACCACGCCCACACACTCTGAGACCATGCCCACACACGTTGAGACCACGCCCACAGTATCTGGAGACACGCCCACACACTCTGATACCACGCCCACACACTCTGAGACCACGCCCACAGTGTCTAGAGACACGCCCACACGCTCTGAGACCACGCCCACACACTCTGAGACCACGCCCACAGTGTCTAGAGACACGCCCACACACTCTGAGACCACGCCCACAAACTTTGAGACCACGCCCACAGTGTCTAGAGACACGCCCACACACTCTGAGACCACGCCCGCAGTGTCAAGAGACACGCCCACACACTCTGAGACCACGCCCACACACTCTGAGACCACGCCCACATAATTTGTGACCACGCCCACGCACTCTGAGACCACGCCCACACCCTCTGAGACCACGCCCACATAATTTGTGACCACGCCCACACACTCTGAGACCACGCCCACAAACTTTGAGACCACGCCCACAGTGTCTAGAGACACGCCCACCCACTCTGAGACCACGCCCACACACTCTGAGACCACGCCCACCCACTCTGAGACCACGCCCACAGTGTCTAGAGACACGCCCACACACTCGGAGACCACGCCCACAAACTTCGAGACCACGCCCACAGTGTCTAGAGACACGCCCACACACTCTGAGACCACGCCCACACACTTTGAGACCACGCCCACACACTCTGAGACCACGCCCACAAACTTTGAGACCACGCCCACACACTTTGAGACTACGCCCACAGTGTCTAGAGACACGCCCACGCACTCTGAGACCACGCCCACAAACTTTGAGACCACGCCCACAGTGTCTAGAGACACGCCCACATACTCTATGACCACGCCCACAGACTCTGATGCCACGCCCACACACTCTGTGACCACGCCCACAGTGTCTAGAGACACGCCCACACTCCAAGAGACCACGCCCAAACGCTCTGAGACCACGCCCACATTGTCTAGAGACACGCCCACACACTCAGAGACCACGCCCACACACTCTGAGACCACGCCCACAGTGTCTAGAGACACTCCCACACACTCTGAGACCACGCCCACAAACTTTGAGACCACGCCCAAACACTCTGAGACCACGCCCAAACACTCTATGACCACGCCCAAAGTGTCTAGAGACACTCCCACACACTCTGAGACCACGCCCACACACTTTGAGACCACGCCCACACACTCTGAGACCACGCCCACAAACTTTGAGACCACGCCCACAGTGTCTAGAGACACGCCCACACACTCGGAGACCACGCCCACACACTTTGAGACCACGCCCACACACTCTGAGACCACGCCCACAAACTTTGACACCACGCCCACAAACTTTGAGACCACGCCCACACACTCTATGACCACGCCCAAAGTGTCTAGAGACACTCCCACACACTCTGAGACCACGCCCACACACTCTGAGACCACGCCCACAAACTTTGAGACCACGCCCACAAACTTTGAGACCACACCCACTTTGTCTAGAGACACGCCCACACACTCTGAGACCACGCCCACACACTCTGAGACCACGCCCACAAACTTTGAGACCACGCCCACACACTTTGTGACCACGCCCACACACTCTGAGACCACGCCCACTGTGTCTAGAGACACGCCCACACACTTAGACCACGCCCACACACTCTGAGACCACACCCACCCACTCCGTGTCCAAACCCAACTTCCACTACCATTCCACAACTAAAGTCCAAACTTGGCCGAGGGGAGCCGTCGTCCTCCCAAGCGGCCGGGTCGACCTGCTCGGCCTTCTGAGGCCAAGTCGGGAGGTGAAGTTCGAGTCCGGCCAGGAGTCTCGGGAGCGGGTCCCCGAGCCCGGCCACGCCCCCGGTGGCCACGCGCAGTGTGTCCGAGGCCCCGCCCACAGATTCGGGTGCCCCGCCCACTTTTGAATCGGCTCCGCCCCCAGACCCCTGACCACGCCCACTGGGTCCGGAGACACGCCCACACACTCTGAGACCACGCCCACAAACATTGAGACCACGCCCACAAACTTTGAGACCACGCCCACACACTCTGAGACCACGCCCACAAACTTTGAGACCACGCCCACACACTCTGAGACCACGCCCACACACTCTGAGACCACGCCCACAGTGTCTAGAGACACGCCCACACACTCTGAGACCACTCCCACACTCTGAGACCACGCCCACAAACTTTGAGACCACGCCCACACACTCTGAGACCACGCCCACAAACTTTGAGACCACGCCCACACACTCTGAGACCACGCCCACACACTCTGAGACCACGCCCACAGTGTCTAGAGACACGCCCACACGCTCTGAGACCACACCCACACACTCTGAGACCACGCCCACACACTCTGAGACCACGCCCACAGTGTCTAGAGACACGCCCACAAACTTTGAGACCACACCCACAGGCTCTGTGACCACGCCCACACACTCTGAGACCACGGCCACACACTTTGAGACCACGCCCACACACTCTGAGACCACGCCCACAGTGTCTATTGACACGCCCACACGCTCTGAGACCACGCCCACACACTTTGAGACCACGCCCACAGTGTGTAGAGACACGCCCACACACTCTGAGACCACGTCCACAGACTTTGTGACCACGCCCACAAACTTTGTGACCACGCCTACACACTCTGAGACCACGCCCACAAACTTTGAGACCACGCCCACAGTGTCTAGAGACACGCCCACACACTCTGAGACCACGCCCGCAGTGTCTAGAGACACGCCCACACACTCTGAGACCACGCCCACAAACTTTGAGACCACGCACACAGACTTTGAGGCCACGCCCACACACTCTTTGACCACGCCCACACACTCTGAGACCACGCCCACAAACTTTGAGACCACGCCCACATACTCTGTGACCACTCCCACACACTCTGAGACCACGCCCACACACTCTGAGACCACGCCCACAGTGTCAAGAGACACGCCCACACACTCTGAGACCACGCCCACACACTTTGAGACCACGCCCACACACTCTGAGACCACGCCCACACACTCTGAGACCACGCCCACACACTCTGAGACCACGCCCACACACTCTGAGACCACGCCCACAGTGTCTGGATACACGCCCACATAGTCTGTGACCATTCCCACACACTCTGAGGCCACGCCCACACACTCTGAGACCACGCCCACATACTCTGAGACCACGCCCACACACTCTGAGACCACGCCCACACACTTTGAGACCACGCCCACAAACTTTGAGACCACGCCCACAGTGTCTAGAGACACGCCCACACACTCGGAGACCACGCCCACAAACTTTGAGACCACGCCCACAAACTTTGAGACCACGCCCGCACACTCTGTGACCACGCCCACAAACTTTGAGACCACGCCCACAAACTTTGAGACCACGCCCACACACTCTGAGACCGCGCCCACAAACTTTGAGACCACGCCCACAGTGTCAAGAGACACGCCCACACACTCTGAGACCACGCCCACAGTGTCTGGAGACACGCCCACACACTCTGAGACCACACCCACATACTCTGAGACCACGCCCACAAACTTTGAGGCCACGCCCACACACTCTGAGACCACGCCCACAAACTTTGAGACCACGCCCACACACTCTGAGACCACGCCCACAAACTTTGAGACCACGCCCACAGTGTCTAGAGACACGCCCACACACTTTGAGACCACGCCCACACACTCTGAGACCACGCCCACAAACTTTGAGACCACGCCCACAAACTTTGAGACGACGCCCACAGTGTCTAGAGACACGCCCACAGTGTCAAGAGACACGCCCACACACTCTGAGACCACGCCCACACACTTTGAGACCACGCCCACACACTCTGAGACCACGCCCACAAACTTTGAGACCACGTCCACAGTGTCTAGAGACACGCCCACATACTCTATGACCACGCCCACAAACTTTGAGACCACGCCCACAAACTTTGAGACCATGCCCACACATTCTGAGACCACGCCCACAAACTCTGAGACCACGCCCACAAACTTTGAGGCCACGCCCACAGTGTCTAGAGACACGCCCACAAACTCTGAGACCACGCCCACACACTTTGAGACCACGCCCACACACTCTGAGACCACGCCCACAAACTCTGAGACCACGCCCACAAACTTTGAGACCACGCCCACAAACTTTGAGACCACGCCCACAGTGTCTAGAGACACGCCCACAGAGTCTAGAGACACGCCCACACACTCTGAGACCACGCCCACAAACTTTGAGACCACGCCCACAAACTTTGAGACCACGCCCACAAACTCTGAGACCACGCCCACAAACTTTGAGACCACGCCCACAGTGTCTAGAGACACGCCCACACACTCTGAGGCCACGCCCCCACACCCTGAGACCACGCCCACTTTGTCTAGAGACACGCCCACACACTCTGAGACCACACCCACACACTCTGAGACCACGCCCACAGACTCTGAGACCACGCCCACAGACTCTGAGACCACGCCCACAAACTTTGAGACCACGCCCACAGACTTTGTGACCACGCCCACACACTCGGAGACCACGCCCACAAACTTTGAGACCAGCCCACACCCTCTGTGACCACGCCCACAATGTCTAGAGACACGCCCACATACTCTGAGACCACGCCCACAGTGTCTAGAGACACGCCCACACACTCTGAGACCACGCCCACAAACATTGAGACCACGCCCACAAACTTTGAGACCACGCCCACAGTGTCTAGAGACACGCCCACATACTCTATGACCACGCCCACAAACTTTGAGACCACGCCCACAAACTCTGAGACCACACCCACGCACTCTGAGACCACGCCCACACACTTTGAGACCACGCCCACACACTCCGAGGCCACGCCCACGCACTCTGAGACCACACCCACAAACTTTGAGACCACGCCCACACACTCTGAGACCACGCCCACAAACTTTGAGACCACTCCCACAGTGTCTAGAGACACGCCCACACACTCTGAGACCACGCCCACACACTCTGTGATCACGCCCACACACTATGAGACCACGCCCACTTTGTCTAGAGACACGCCCACACAATCTGAGACCACGCCCACAGTGTCTGGAGACACGCCCACACACTCTGAGACCACGCCCACAAACTTTGAGACCACGCCCAAAGTGTCTAGAGACACGCCCACACACTCGGAGACCACGCCCACAAACTTTGAGACCACGCCCACAAACATTGAGACCACGCCCACAGTGTCTAGAGACACGCCCACACACTCTGAGACCACGCCCACAGTGTCTGGAGACACGCCCACACACTCTGAGACCACGCCCGCACTCTCTGAGACCACGCCCACAAACTTTGAGACCACGCCCACAAACTATGAGACCACGCCCAAAGTGTCTAGAGACACGCCCACACACTCTGAGACCACGCCCACAAACTTTGAGACCACGCCCACACACTCTGAGACCACGCCCACAAACTCTGAGACCACGCCCACAGTGTCTGGAGACACGCCCACACACTCTGAGACCACGCCCACACTCTCTGAGACCACGCCCACACACTCTGAGACCACGCCCACAAACTCTGAGACCACGCCCACACACTCTGAGACCACGCCCACGCACTCTGAGACCACGCCCACATACTCTGTGACCACGCCCACACACTCTGAGACCACGCCCACACACTCTGAGACCACGCCCACACACTTTGAGACCACGCCCACACACTTTGAGACCACGCCCACAAACATTGAGACCACGCCCACACACTTTGAGACAACGCCCACAAACTTTGAGACCACGCCCACAAACTTTGAGACCACGCCCACAGTGTCTAGAGACACGCCCACACACTCGGAGACCACGCCCACACACTTTGAGACCACGCCCACAGTGTCTACAGACACGCCCACACGCTCTGAGACCACGCCCACACACGCTGAGACCACGCCCACAAACTCTGAGACCACGCCCACAAACTCTGAGACCACGCCCACAGTGTCTAGAGACACGCCCACACACTCTGAGACCACGCCCACAAACTTTGAGACCACGCACAGTGTCAAGAGACACGCCCACACACTCTGAGACCACGCCCACACACTCTGAGGCCACGCCCACCGTGTCTAGAGACACGCCCACACAGTTTGTGACCACGCCGACAATCTCTGAGACCACGCCCACAGTGTCCAGAGACACGCCCACAAACTCTGAGACCACGCCCACACACTCTGAGACCACGCCCACAGTGTCAAGAGACACGCCCACACACTCTGAGACCACGCCCACACACTCAGAGACCACGCCCATACACTCTGAGGCCACGCCCACCGTGTCTAGAGACACGCCCACACTCCCAGAGACCACGCCCGCCCACCCCGAGTCCAAACCCAACTTCCACCACCATCCCACAACTTAAGTCCAAACTAGGCCGAGCGGAGCCGTCGTCCTCCCAAGCGGCCGGGTCGACCTGCTCGGCCTTCTGAGGCCAAGTCGGGAGGTGAAGTCAGAGTCCGGCCAGGAGTCTCGGGAGCGGGTCCCCGGGCCCGCCCACGCCCCCGGTGGCCACGCCCAGTGTGTCCGAGGCCCCGCCCACAGATTCGGGTGCCCCGCCTACTTTTGAATCGGCTCCGCCCCCGAACACCTGACCACGCCCACTGGGTCCAGAGACACGCCCACACACTCTGAGACCACGCCCACACACTTTGAGACCACGCCCACACACTCTGAGACCACGCCCACAAACTTTGAGACCACGCCCACAGTGTCTAGAGACACGCCCACACACTCGGAGACCACGCCCACACACTCTGAGACCACGCCCACACACTTTGAGACCACGCCCACACACTCTGAGACCACGCCCACAAACTTTGAGACCACGCCCACACGCTCTGAGACCATGCCCACATACTTGGAGACCACGCCCACACACTTTGAGACCACGCCCACACACTCTGAGACCACGCCCACACACTTTGAGACCACGCCCACACACTCTGAGACCACGCCCACAGTGTCTAGAGACACTCCCACACACTCTGAGACCACGCCCACAAACTTTGAGACCACGCCCACACACTCTGAGACCACGCCCACACACTTTGAGACCACGCCCACACACTCTGAGACCACGCCCACAAACTTTGAGACCACGCCCACAGTGTCTAGAGACACGCCCACACACTCGGAGACCACGCCCACACACTTTGAGACCACGCCCACACACTCTGAGACCACGCCCACAAACTTTGACACCACGCCCACAAACTTTGAGACCACGCCCACACACTCTATGACCACGCCCAAAGTGTCTAGAGACACTCCCACACACTCTGAGACCACGCCCACACACTCTGAGACCACGCCCACACACTCTGAGACCACGCCCACAAACTTTGAGACCACGCCCACAAACTTTGAGACCACACCCACTTTGTCTAGAGACACGCCCACACACTCTGAGACCACGCCCACACACTCTGAGACCACGCCCACAAACTTTGAGACCACGCCCACACACTTTGTGACCACGCCCACACACTCTGAGACCACGCCCACTGTGTCTAGAGACACGCCCACACACTTAGACCACGCCCACACACTCTGAGACCACACCCACCCACTCCGTGTCCAAACCCAACTTCCACTACCATTCCACAACTAAAGTCCAAACTTGGCCGAGGGGAGCCGTCGTCCTCCCAAGCGGCCGGGTCGACCTGCTCGGACTTCTGAGGCCAAGTCGGGAGGTGAAGTTCGAGTCCGGCCAGGAGTCTCGGGAGCGGGTCCCCGAGCCCGGCCACGCCCCCGGTGGCCACGCGCAGTGTGTCCGAGGCCCCGCCCACAGATTCGGGTGCCCCGCCCACTTTTGAATCGGCTCCGCCCCCAGACCCCTGACCACGCCCACTGGGTCCGGAGACACGCCCACACACTCTGAGACCACGCCCACAAACATTGAGACCACGCCCACAAACTTTGAGACCACGCCCACACACTCTGAGACCACGCCCACAAACTTTGAGACCACGCCCACACACTCTGAGACCACGCCCACACACTCTGAGACCACGCCCACAGTGTCTAGAGACACGCCCACACACTCTGAGACCACTCCCACACTCTGAGACCACGCCCACAAACTTTGAGACCACGCCCGCACACTCTGAGACCACGCCCACAGTGTCTAGAGACACGCCCACACGCTCTGAGACCACACCCACACACTCTGAGACCACGCCCACACACTCTGAGACCACGCCCACAGTGTCTAGAGACACGCCCACAAACTTTGAGACCACACCCACAGGCTCTGTGACCACGCCCACACACTCTGAGACCACGGCCACACACTTTGAGACCACGCCCACATACTCTGAGACCACGCGCACACACTCTGAGACCACGCCCACACACCCGGAGTCCAAACCCAACTTCCACCACCATCGCACAACTTAAGTCCAAACTAGGCCGAGCGGAGCCGTCGTCCTCCCAAGCGGCTGAGTCGACCTGCTCGGCCTTCTGAGGCCAAGTCGGGAGGTGAAGTTCGAGTCCGGCCGGGAGTCTCGGGAGCGGGTCCCCAGGCCCGCCCACGCCCCCGGTGGCCACGCCCAGTGTGTCTGAGGCCCCGCCCACAGACTCACGTGCCCCGCCCACTTTTGAATCGGCTCCGCCCCCGGAACCCTGACCACGCCCACAGTGTCAAGAGACACACCCGCTCACTCCGAGACCACGCCCACAGACTCCGAGGCCACGCCCACACACTTTGAGACCACGCCCACACACTTTGTGACCACGCCCACACACTCTGAGACCATGCCCACACACTCTGAGACCACGCCCACACGCTCTGAGACCACGCCCACAAACTCTGAGACCACACCCACAAACATTGAGACCACGCCCACAAACTTTGAGACCACGCCCACTAACTTTGAGACCACGCCCACAGTGTCTGGAGACACGCCCAAACACTCAGAGACCACGCCCACACACTCTGAGACCACGCCCACAAACTTTGAGACCACGCCCACAGTGTCTAGAGACACGCCCACTCACTCTTAGACCACGCCCACAGTGTCTAGAGACACGCCCACACACTCTGAGACCACGCCCACACACTCTGTGACCACGCCCACACACTCTGAGACCACGCCCACACACTCTGAGACCACGCCCTCACACTCCGAGACCACGCCCACACACTCTGAGACCACGCCCACACACTCTGAGACCACGCCCTCACACTCTGAGACCACGCCCACAAACTTTGAGACCACGCCCACAGTGTCTAGAGACACACCCACACACTCTGAGACCACGCCCACAGTGTCTGGAGACACGCCCACACACTCTGAGACCACACCCACAAACTTTGAGACAACGCCCACAAACTTTGAGACCACGCCCACATACTCTGTGACCACGCCCACACACTCTGAGACCATGCCCACACACGTTGAGACCACGCCCACAGTATCTGGAGACACGCCCACACACTCTGATACCACGCCCACACACTCTGAGACCACGCCCACAGTGTCTAGAGACACGCCCACACGCTCTGAGACCACGCCCACACACTCTGAGACCACGCCCACAGTGTCTAGAGACACGCCCACACACTCTGAGACCACGCCCACAAACTTTGAGACCACGCCCACAGTGTCTAGAGACACGCCCACACACTCTGAGACCACGCCCGCAGTGTCAAGAGACACGCCCACACACTCTGAGACCACGCCCACAAACTTTGAGACCACGCCCACAGTTTCTAGAGACACGCCCACACACTCTGAGACCACGCCCACACGCTCCGAGACAACGCCCACACACTCTGAGACCACGCCCACAGTGTCAAGAGACACGCCCACACACTCTGAGACCACGCCCACACACTCTGAGACCACGCCCACACACTCTGAGACCCCGCCCACAGTGTCTAGAGACACGCCCACACGCTCCGAGACCACGCCCACACACTCTGAGACCACACCCACAGTGTCAAGAGACACGCCCACACACTCTGAGACCACGCCCACAAACTTTGAGACCACGCCCACAGTGTCTAGAGACACGCCCACACACTCTGAGACCACGCCCGCAGTGTCAAGAGACACGCCCACACACTCTGAGACCACGCCCACACACTCTGAGACCACGCCCACATAATTTGTGACCACGCCCACGCACTCTGAGACCACGCCCACACCCTCTGAGACCACGCCCACATAATTTGTGACCACGCCCACACACTCTGAGACCACGCCCACAAACTTTGAGACCACGCCCACAGTGTCTAGAGACACGCCCACCCACTCTGAGACCACGCCCACACACTCTGAGACCACGCCCACCCACTCTGAGACCACGCCCACAGTGTCTAGAGACACGCCCACACACTCGGAGACCACGCCCACAAACTTCGAGACCACGCCCACAGTGTCTAGAGACACGCCCACACACTCTGAGACCACGCCCACACACTTTGAGACCACGCCCACACACTCTGAGACCACGCCCACAAACTTTGAGACCACGCCCACACACTTTGAGACTACGCCCACAGTGTCTAGAGACACGCCCACGCACTCTGAGACCACGCCCACAAACTTTGAGACCACGCCCACAGTGTCTAGAGACACGCCCACATACTCTATGACCACGCCCACAGACTCTGATGCCACGCCCACACACTCTGTGACCACGCCCACAGTGTCTAGAGACACGCCCACACTCCAAGAGACCACGCCCAAACGCTCTGAGACCACGCCCACATTGTCTAGAGACACGCCCACACACTCAGAGACCACGCCCACACACTCTGAGACCACGCCCACAGTGTCTAGAGACACTCCCACACACTCTGAGACCACGCCCACAAACTTTGAGACCACGCCCAAACACTCTGAGACCACGCCCAAACACTCTATGACCACGCCCAAAGTGTCTAGAGACACTCCCACACACTCTGAGACCACGCCCACACACTTTGAGACCACGCCCACACACTCTGAGACCACGCCCACAAACTTTGAGACCACGCCCACAGTGTCTAGAGACACGCCCACACACTCGGAGACCACGCCCACACACTTTGAGACCACGCCCACACACTCTGAGACCACGCCCACAAACTTTGACACCACGCCCACAAACTTTGAGACCACGCCCACACACTCTATGACCACGCCCAAAGTGTCTAGAGACACTCCCACACACTCTGAGACCACGCCCACACACTCTGAGACCACGCCCACAAACTTTGAGACCACGCCCACAAACTTTGAGACCACACCCACTTTGTCTAGAGACACGCCCACACACTCTGAGACCACGCCCACACACTCTGAGACCACGCCCACAAACTTTGAGACCACGCCCACACACTTTGTGACCACGCCCACACACTCTGAGACCACGCCCACTGTGTCTAGAGACACGCCCACACACTTAGACCACGCCCACACACTCTGAGACCACACCCACCCACTCCGTGTCCAAACCCAACTTCCACTACCATTCCACAACTAAAGTCCAAACTTGGCCGAGGGGAGCCGTCGTCCTCCCAAGCGGCCGGGTCGACCTGCTCGGCCTTCTGAGGCCAAGTCGGGAGGTGAAGTTCGAGTCCGGCCAGGAGTCTCGGGAGCGGGTCCCCGAGCCCGGCCACGCCCCCGGTGGCCACGCGCAGTGTGTCCGAGGCCCCGCCCACAGATTCGGGTGCCCCGCCCACTTTTGAATCGGCTCCGCCCCCAGACCCCTGACCACGCCCACTGGGTCCGGAGACACGCCCACACACTCTGAGACCACGCCCACAAACATTGAGACCACGCCCACAAACTTTGAGACCACGCCCACACACTCTGAGACCACGCCCACAAACTTTGAGACCACGCCCACACACTCTGAGACCACGCCCACACACTCTGAGACCACGCCCACAGTGTCTAGAGACACGCCCACACACTCTGAGACCACTCCCACACTCTGAGACCACGCCCACAAACTTTGAGACCACGCCCACACACTCTGAGACCACGCCCACAAACTTTGAGACCACGCCCACACACTCTGAGACCACGCCCACACACTCTGAGACCACGCCCACAGTGTCTAGAGACACGCCCACACGCTCTGAGACCACACCCACACACTCTGAGACCACGCCCACACACTCTGAGACCACGCCCACAGTGTCTAGAGACACGCCCACAAACTTTGAGACCACACCCACAGGCTCTGTGACCACGCCCACACACTCTGAGACCACGGCCACACACTTTGAGACCACGCCCACACACTCTGAGACCACGCCCACAGTGTCTATTGACACGCCCACACGCTCTGAGACCACGCCCACACACTTTGAGACCACGCCCACAGTGTGTAGAGACACGCCCACACACTCTGAGACCACGTCCACAGACTTTGTGACCACGCCCACAAACTTTGTGACCACGCCTACACACTCTGAGACCACGCCCACAAACTTTGAGACCACGCCCACAGTGTCTAGAGACACGCCCACACACTCTGAGACCACGCCCGCAGTGTCTAGAGACACGCCCACACACTCTGAGACCACGCCCACAAACTTTGAGACCACGCACACAGACTTTGAGGCCACGCCCACACACTCTTTGACCACGCCCACACACTCTGAGACCACGCCCACAAACTTTGAGACCACGCCCACATACTCTGTGACCACTCCCACACACTCTGAGACCACGCCCACACACTCTGAGACCACGCCCACAGTGTCAAGAGACACGCCCACACACTCTGAGACCACGCCCACAGTGTCTAGTGACACGCCCACACTCCCAGAGACCACGCCCGCCCACCCCGAGTCCAAACCCAACTTCCACCACCATCGCACAACTTAAGTCCAAACTAGGCCGAGCGGAGCCGTCGTCCTCCCAAGCGGCCGGGTCGACCTGCTCGGCCTTCTGAGGCCAAGTCGGGAGGTGAAGTCAGAGTCCGGCCAGGAGTCTCAGGAGCGGGTCCCCGGGCCCGCCCACGCCCCCGGTGGCCACGCCCAGTGTGTCCGAGGCCCCGCCCACAGATTCGGGTGCCCCGCCTACTTTTGAATCGGCTCCGCCCCCGAACACCTGACCACGCCCACTGGGTCCAGAGACACGCCCACACACTCTGAGACCACGCCCACACACTTTGAGACCACGCCCACACACTCTGAGACCACGCCCACAAACTTTGAGACCACGCCCACAGTGTCTAGAGACACGCCCACATACTCTGAGACCACGCCCACAAACTTTGAGACCACGCCCACACACTCTGAGACCACGCCCACACACTCTGAGATCACGCCCACACACTCTGAGACCACGCCCACACACTCTGAGACCACGCCCACACACTCTGAGACCACGCCCACGAACTTTGAGACCACGCCCACACACTTTGAGACCACGCCCACACACTTTGTGACCACGCCCACACACTTTGAGACCACGCCCACACGCTCTGAGACCACGCCCACACACTTAGAGACCACGCCCACACACTCTGAGACCACGCCCACACACTTTGAGACCACGCCCACAGTGTCTAGAGACACGCCCACACACTCTGAGACCACGCCCACAGTGTCTATAGACACGCCCACACACTCTGAGACCACGCCCACAGTGTCTATAGACACGCCCACACTCCCAGAGACCACGCCCACCCACCCCGAGTCCAAACCCAACTTCCACCACCATCCCACAACTTAAGTCCAAACTTGGCCGAGCGGAGCCGTCGTCCTCCCAAGCGGCCGGGTCGACCTGCTCGGCCTTCTGAGGCCAAGTCGGGAGTTGAAGTTCGAGTCCGGCCAGGAGTCTCGGGAGCGGGTCCCCGGGCCCGGCCACGCCCCCGGTGGCCATGCCCAGTGTGTCCGAGGCCCCGCCCACAGAGTAGGTAGCCCCTCCCACTCCGGTCTCGATTCCGCCCCCTGACCCTGGAACCACGCCCACTTTGTCCTGGGACACGCCCACACGGTATTAGACCACGCCCACTGTCTCTGGGGCCATGCCCACACGCTGTGGCCACGCCCACACAGTCTGAGACCACGCCCACAAACTTTGAGACCACGCCCACAGTGTCTAGAGACACGCCCACCCACTCTGAGACCACGCCCACATACTCTGAGACCACGCCCACCCACTCTGAGACCACGCCCACAGTGACTAGAGACACGCCCACACACTCTGAGACCACGCCCACACACTCTGAGACCACGCCCACAGTGTCTAGAGACACACCCACATACTTTGAGACCACGCCCACAGTGTCAAGAGACACGCCCACACACTCTGAGACCACGCCCACACACTCTGAGACCACGCCCACATAATTTGTGACCACGCCCACGCACTCTGAGACCACGCCCACACCCTCTGAGACCACGCCCACATAATTTGTGACCACGCCCACACACTCTGAGACCACGCCCACAAACTTTGAGACCACGCCCACAGTGTCTAGAGACACGCCCACCCACTCTGAGACCACGCCCACACACTCTGAGACCACGCCCACCCACTCTGAGACCACGCCCACAGTGTCTAGAGACACGCCCACACACTCGGAGACCACGCCCACAAACTTCGAGACCACGCCCACAGTGTCTAGAGACACGCCCACACACTCTGAGACCACGCCCACACACTTTGAGACCACGCCCACACACTCTGAGACCACGCCCACAAACTTTGAGACCACGCCCACACACTTTGAGACTACGCCCACAGTGTCTAGAGACACGCCCACGCACTCTGAGACCACGCCCACAAACTTTGAGACCACGCCCACAGTGTCTAGAGACACGCCCACATACTCTATGACCACGCCCACAGACTCTGATGCCACGCCCACACACTCTGTGACCACGCCCACAGTGTCTAGAGACACGCCCACACTCCAAGAGACCACGCCCAAACGCTCTGAGACCACGCCCACATTGTCTAGAGACACGCCTGCACACTCTGAGACCACGCCCACAAAATTTGAGACCACGCCCACATACTTTGAGACCACGCCCACAGTGTCTAGGGACACGCCCACCCACTCTGAGACCACGCCCACACACTCTGAGACCACGCCCACACACTCTGAGACCACGCCCACAGTGACTAGAGACACGCCCACAAACTCTGAGACCACGCCCACAAACTTTGAGACCACGCCCACAGTGTCTAGGGACACGCCCACCCACTCTGAGACCACGCCCACACACTCTGAGACCACGCCCACCCACTCTGAGACCACGCCCACAGTGACTAGAGACACGCCCACAAACTCTGAGACCACGCCCACAAACTTTGAGACCACGCCCACAGTGTCTGGAGACATGCCCACACACTCTGCGACCACGCCCACAGTGTCTGGAGACATGCCCACACACTCTGCGACCACGCCCAGTGTCCAGAGACACGCCCACACACTCTGAGACCACGCCCACACACTTTGTGAACACTCCCACACACTCTGAGACCACACCCACAGTGTCTAGAGACACGCCCACACGCTTTGAGACCACGCCCACACACTCTGAGACCACGCCCACAGTGTCTAGAGACACGCCCACACACTCTGAGACCACGCCCACACACTCTGAGACCACGCCCACAAACTTTGAGACCACGCCCACACACTCTGAGACCACGCCCCCACCTTTGAGACCACGCCCACAAACTTTGAGACCACGCCCACAGTGTCTGGAGACACGCCCACAAACTTTGAGACCACGCCCACAGTGTCTAGAGACACGCCCACACACTCTGAGACCACGCCCACACACTCTGAGACCACGCCCACAGTGTCTGGAGACACGCCCACACACTCTGAAACCACGCCTACAAACTTTGAGACCACGCCCACAGTGTCTAGAGACACGCCCACATACTCTATGACCACGCCCACATACTCTATGACCACGCCCACAAATTTTGAGACCACGCCCACAAACTTTGAGACCACGCCCACAGTGTCTAGAGACGCGCCCACACACTCTGAGACCACGCCCACACACTCTGAGACCACGCCCACACACTCTGAGACCACGCCCACACACTCTGAGACCACGCCCACAAACTTTGAGACCACGCCCAAAGTGTCTAGAGACACTCCCACACACTCTGAGACCACGCCCACAAACTTTGAGACCACGCCCACAGTGTCTAGAGACACGCCCACACACTCTGAGACCACGTCCACAGACTTTGTGACCACGCCCACAAACTTTGAGACCACGCCCACAAACTTTGAGACCACGCCCACAAACTTTGAGACCACGCCCAAAGTGTCTAGAGACACTCCCACACACTCTGAGACCACGCCCACACACTTTGAGACCACGCCCACAAACTTTGAGACCACGCCCACACACTCTGAGACCATGCCCACAAACTATGAGACCACGCCCAAAGTGTCTAGAGACACGCCCACACACTCTGAGACCACGCCCACAAACTTTGAGACCACGCCCACACACTCTGAGACCACGCCCACAAACTCTGAGACCACGCCCACAGTGTCTGGAGACACGCCCACACACTCTGAGACCACGCCCACACTCTCTGAGACCACGCCCACACACTCTGAGACCACGCCCACAAACTCTGAGACCACGCCCACACACTCTGAGACCACGCCCACGCACTCTGAGACCACGCCCACATACTCTGTGACCACGCCCACACACTCTGAGACCACGCCCACACACTCTGAGACCACGCCCACACACTTTGAGACCACGCCCACACACTTTGAGACCACGCCCACAAACATTGAGACCACGCCCACACACTTTGAGACAACGCCCACAAACTTTGAGACCACGCCCACAAACTTTGAGACCACGCCCACAGTGTCTACAGACACGCCCACACGCTCTGAGACCACGCCCACACACGCTGAGACCACGCCCACAAACTCTGAGACCACGCCCACAAACTCTGAGACCACGCCCACAGTGTCTAGAGACACGCCCACACACTCTGAGACCACGCCCACAAACTTTGAGACCACGCACAGTGTCAAGAGACACGCCCACACACTCTGAGACCACGCCCACACACTCTGAGGCCACGCCCACCGTGTCTAGAGACACGCCCACACAGTTTGTGACCACGCCGACAATCTCTGAGACCACGCCCACAGTGTCCAGAGACACGCCCACAAACTCTGAGACCACGCCCACACACTCTGAGACCACGCCCACAGTGTCAAGAGACACGCCCACACACTCTGAGACCACGCCCACACACTTTGTGACCACGCCCACACACTCTGAGACCACGCCCACTGTGTCTAGAGACACGCCCACACACTTAGACCACGCCCACACACTCTGAGACCACACCCACCCACTCCGTGTCCAAACCCAACTTCCACTACCATTCCACAACTAAAGTCCAAACTTGGCCGAGGGGAGCCGTCGTCCTCCCAAGCGGCCGGGTCGACCTGCTCGGCCTTCTGAGGCCAAGTCGGGAGGTGAAGTTCGAGTCCGGCCAGGAGTCTCGGGAGCGGGTCCCCGAGCCCGGCCACGCCCCCGGTGGCCACGCGCAGTGTGTCCGAGGCCCCGCCCACAGATTCGGGTGCCCCGCCCACTTTTGAATCGGCTCCGCCCCCAGACCCCTGACCACGCCCACTGGGTCCGGAGACACGCCCACACACTCTGAGACCACGCCCACAAACATTGAGACCACGCCCACAAACTTTGAGACCACGCCCACACACTCTGAGACCACGCCCACAAACTTTGAGACCACGCCCACACACTCTGAGACCACGCCCACACACTCTGAGACCACGCCCACAGTGTCTAGAGACACGCCCACACACTCTGAGACCACTCCCACACTCTGAGACCACGCCCACAAACTTTGAGACCACGCCCGCACACTCTGAGACCACGCCCACAGTGTCTAGAGACACGCCCACACGCTCTGAGACCACACCCACACACTCTGAGACCACGCCCACACACTCTGAGACCACGCCCACAGTGTCTAGAGACACGCCCACAAACTTTGAGACCACACCCACAGGCTCTGTGACCACGCCCACACACTCTGAGACCACGGCCACACACTTTGAGACCACGCCCACAAACTTTGAGACGACGCCCACAGTGTCTAGAGACACGCCCACATACTCTGAGACCACGCCCACAAACTTTGAGACCACGCCCACACACTCTGAGACCACGCCCACACACTCTGAGATCACGCCCACACACTCTGAGACCACGCCCACACACTCTGAGACCACGCCCACACACTCTGAGACCACGCCCACGAACTTTGAGACCACGCCCACACACTTTGAGACCACGCCCACACACTTTGTGACCACGCCCACACACTTTGAGACCACGCCCACACGCTCTGAGACCACGCCCACACACTTAGAGACCACGCCCACACACTCTGAGACCACGCCCACACACTTTGAGACCACGCCCACAGTGTCTAGAGACACGCCCACACACTCTGAGACCACGCCCACAGTGTCTATAGACACGCCCACACACTCTGAGACCACGCCCACAGTGTCTATAGACACGCCCACACTCCCAGAGACCACGCCCACCCACCCCGAGTCCAAACCCAACTTCCACCACCATCCCACAACTTAAGTCCAAACTTGGCCGAGCGGAGCCGTCGTCCTCCCAAGCGGCCGGGTCGACCTGCTCGGCCTTCTGAGGCCAAGTCGGGAGTTGAAGTTCGAGTCCGGCCAGGAGTCTCGGGAGCGGGTCCCCGGGCCCGGCCACGCCCCCGGTGGCCATGCCCAGTGTGTCCGAGGCCCCGCCCACAGAGTAGGTAGCCCCTCCCACTCCGGTCTCGATTCCGCCCCCTGACCCTGGAACCACGCCCACTTTGTCCTGGGACACGCCCACACGGTATTAGACCACGCCCACTGTCTCTGGGGCCATGCCCACACGCTGTGGCCACGCCCACACAGTCTGAGACCACGCCCACAAACTTTGAGACCACGCCCACAGTGTCTAGAGACACGCCCACCCACTCTGAGACCACGCCCACATACTCTGAGACCACGCCCACCCACTCTGAGACCACGCCCACAGTGACTAGAGACACGCCCACACACTCTGAGACCACGCCCACACACTCTGAGACCACGCCCACAGTGTCTAGAGACACACCCACATACTTTGAGACCACGCCCACAGTGTCAAGAGACACGCCCACACACTCTGAGACCACGCCCACACACTCTGAGACCACGCCCACATAATTGGTGACCACGCCCACGCACTCTGAGACCACGCCCACACCCTCTGAGACCACGCCCACATAATTTGTGACCACGCCCACACACTCTGAGACCACGCCCACAAACTTTGAGACCACGCCCACAGTGTCTAGAGACACGCCCACCCACTCTGAGACCACGCCCACACACTCTGAGACCACGCCCACCCACTCTGAGACCACGCCCACAGTGTCTAGAGACACGCCCACACACTCGGAGACCACGCCCACAAACTTCGAGACCACGCCCACAGTGTCTAGAGACACGCCCACACACTCTGAGACCACGCCCACACACTTTGAGACCACGCCCACACACTCTGAGACCACGCCCACAAACTTTGAGACCACGCCCACACACTTTGAGACTACGCCCACAGTGTCTAGAGACACGCCCACGCACTCTGAGACCACGCCCACAAACTTTGAGACCACGCCCACAGTGTCTAGAGACACGCCCACATACTCTATGACCACGCCCACAGACTCTGATGCCACGCCCACACACTCTGTGACCACGCCCACAGTGTCTAGAGACACGCCCACACTCCAAGAGACCACGCCCAAACGCTCTGAGACCACGCCCACATTGTCTAGAGACACGCCTGCACACTCTGAGACCACGCCCACAAAATTTGAGACCACGCCCACATACTTTGAGACCACGCCCACAGTGTCTAGGGACACGCCCACCCACTCTGAGACCACGCCCACACACTCTGAGACCACGCCCACCCACTCTGAGACCACGCCCACAGTGACTAGAGACACGCCCACAAACTCTGAGACCACGCCCACAAACTTTGAGACCACGCCCACAGTGTCTGGAGACATGCCCACACACTCTGCGACCACGCCCACAGTGTCTGGAGACATGCCCACACACTCTGCGACCACGCCCAGTGTCCAGAGACACGCCCACACACTCTGAGACCACGCCCACACACTTTGTGAACACTCCCACACACTCTGAGACCACACCCACAGTGTCTAGAGACACGCCCACACGCTTTGAGACCACGCCCACACACTCTGAGACCACGCCCACAGTGTCTAGAGACACGCCCACACACTCTGAGACCACGCCCACACACTCTGAGACCACGCCCACAAACTTTGAGACCACGCCCACACACTCTGAGACCACGCCCCCACCTTTGAGACCACGCCCACAAACTTTGAGACCACGCCCACAGTGTCTGGAGACACGCCCACAAACTTTGAGACCACGCCCACAGTGTCTAGAGACACGCCCACACACTCTGAGACCACGCCCACACACTCTGAGACCACGCCCACAGTGTCTGGAGACACGCCCACACACTCTGAAACCACGCCTACAAACTTTGAGACCACGCCCACAGTGTCTAGAGACACGCCCACATACTCTATGACCACGCCCACATACTCTATGACCACGCCCACAAACTTTGAGACCACGCCCACAAACTTTGAGACCACGCCCACAGTGTCTAGAGACGCGCCCACACACTCTGAGACCACGCCCACACACTCTGAGACCACGCCCACACACTCTGAGACCACGCCCACACACTCTGAGACCACGCCCACAAACTTTGAGACCACGCCCAAAGTGTCTAGAGACACTCCCACACACTCTGAGACCACGCCCACAAACTTTGAGACCACGCCCACAGTGTCTAGAGACACGCCCACACACTCTGAGACCACGTCCACAGACTTTGTGACCACGCCCACAAACTTTGAGACCACGCCCACAAACTTTGAGACCACGCCCACAAACTTTGAGACCACGCCCAAAGTGTCTAGAGACACTCCCACACACTCTGAGACCACGCCCACACACTTTGAGACCACGCCCACAAACTTTGAGACCACGCCCACACACTCTGAGACCACGCCCACAAACTTTGAGACCACGCCCACACACTCTGAGACCACGCCCACAAACTTTGAGACCACGCCCACAAACTTTGAGACGACGCCCACAGTGTCTAGAGACACGCCCACATACTCTGAGACCACGCCCACAAACTTTGAGACCACGCCCACAAACGTTGAGACCACGCCCACACACTCTGAGACCACGCCCACACACTCTGAGACCACGCCCACACACTCTGAGACCACGCCCACACACTTTGAGACCACGCCCACACACTCTGAGACCACGCCCACACACTCTGAGACCACGCCCACACACTCTGAGACCACGCCCAAAACTTTGAGACCACGCCCACAAACTTTGAGACCACGCCCACAGTGTCTAGAGACACGCCCACATGCTCTGAGACCACACCCACACACTTTTAGACCACGCCCACAAACTTTGAGACCACGCCCACAGTGTCTCGAGACACGCCCACACACTCTGAGACCACGCCCACACACTCTGAGACCACGCCCACAAACTTTGAGACCACTCCCACAGTGTCTAGAGACACGCCCACACGCTCTGAGACCACGCCCACACACTCTGTGATCACGCCCACACACTATGAGACCACGCCCACTTTGTCTAGAGACACGCCCACACAATCTGAGACCACGCCCACAGTGTCTGGAGACACGCCCACACACTCGGAGACCACGCCCACAAACATTGAGACCACGCCCACAAACATTGAGACCACGCCCACAGTGTCTAGAGACACGCCCACACACTCTGAGACCACGCCCACAGTGTCTGGAGACACGCCCACACACTCTGAGACCACGCCCGCACTCTCTGAGACCACGCCCACAAACTTTGAGACCACGCCCACAAACTATGAGACCACGCCCAAAGTGTCTAGAGACACGCCCACACACTCTGAGACCACGCCCACAAACTTTGAGACCACGCCCACACACTCTGAGACCACGCCCACAAACTCTGAGACCACGCCCACAGTGTCTGGAGACACGCCCACACACTCTGAGACCACGCCCACACTCTCTGAGACCACGCCCACACACTCTGAGACCACGCCCACAAACTCTGAGACCACGCCCACACACTCTGAGACCACGCCCACGCACTCTGAGACCACGCCCACATACTCTGTGACCACGCCCACACACTCTGAGACCACGCCCACACACTCTGAGACCACGCCCACACACTTTGAGACCACGCCCACACACTTTGAGACCACGCCCACAAACATTGAGACCACGCCCACACACTTTGAGACAACGCCCACAAACTTTGAGACCACGCCCACAAACTTTGAGACCACGCCCACAGTGTCTACAGACACGCCCACACGCTCTGAGACCACGCCCACACACGCTGAGACCACGCCCACAAACTCTGAGACCACGCCCACAAACTCTGAGACCACGCCCACAGTGTCTAGAGACACGCCCACACACTCTGAGACCACGCCCACAAACTTTGAGACCACGCACAGTGTCAAGAGACACGCCCACACACTCTGAGACCACGCCCACACACTCAGAGACCACGCCCATACACTCTGAGGCCACGCCCACCGTGTCTAGAGACACGCCCACACTCCCAGAGACCACGCCCGCCCACCCCGAGTCCAAACCCAACTTCCACCACCATCGCACAACTTAAGTCCAAACTAGGCCGAGCGGAGCCGTCGTCCTCCCAAGCGGCCGGGTCGACCTGCTCGGCCTTCTGAGGCCAAGTCGGGAGGTGAAGTCAGAGTCCGGCCAGGAGTCTCGGGAGCGGGTCCCCGGGCCCGCCCACGCCCCCGGTGGCCACGCCCAGTGTGTCCGAGGCCCCGCCCACAGATTCGGGTGCCCCGCCTACTTTTGAATCGGCTCCGCCCCCGAACACCTGACCACGCCCACTGGGTCCAGAGACACGCCCACACACTCTGAGACCACGCCCACACACTCTGAGACCACGCCCACACACTCTGAGACCACGCCCACAAACTTTGAGACCACGCCCACAGTGTCTAGAGACACGCCCACATACTCTGAGACCACGCCCACAAACTTTGAGACCACGCCCACACACTCTGAGACCACGCCCACACACTCTGAGACCACGCCCACACACTCTGAGATCACGCCCACACACTCTGAGACCACGCCCACACACTCTGAGACCACGCCCACACACTCTGAGACCACGCCCACGAACTTTGAGACCACGCCCACACACTTTGAGACCACGCCCACACACTTTGAGACCACGCCCACACGCTCTGAGACCACGCCCACACACTTAGAGACCACGCCCACACACTCTGAGACCACGCCCACACACTTTGAGACCACGCCCACAGTGTCTAGAGACACGCCCACACACTCTGACCACGCCCACAGTGTCAAGAGACACACCCGCTCACTCCGAGACCACGCCCACACACTCCGAGGCCACGCCCACAGTGTCTGGAGACACGCCCACACACTCTGAGACCACGCCCACAAGCTTTGAGACCACGCCCACAGTGTCTAGAGACACGCCCACACACTCTGAGACCACGCCCACAGTGTCTGGAGACACGCCCACACACTCTGAGACCACGCCCACACACTCTGAGACCACGCCCACAAACAGAGACATGCCCACAAACTCTGAGACCACTCCCACACACTTTGAGACCACGCCCACACACTTTGAGACCACGCCCACGGTGTCTGGAGACACGCCCACACACTCTGAGACCACGCCCACACACTCTGAGACCACGCCCACAAACTTTGAGACCACGCCCACAAACTTTGAGACCACGCCCACAGTGTCTAGAGACACGCCCACACACTCTGAGACCACGCCCACAGTGTCTAGAGACACGCCCACACGCTCCATGACCACGCCCACACACTCTGAGACCACGCCCACACACTCTGAGACCACGCCCACACACTCTGAGACCACGCCCACACACGCTGAGACCTCGCCCACAGGGTCTAGAGACACTCCCACACACTCTGAGACCACGCCCACAAACTTTGAGACCACGCCCACACACTCTGAGACCACGCCCACAAACTTTGAGACGACGCCCACAAACTTTGAGGCCACGCCCACACACTCTGAGACCACGCCCACACACTCGGAGACCACGCCCACACACTCTGAGACCACGCCCACACACTCTGAGACCACGCCCACAAACTTTGAGACGACGCCCACAGTGTCTAGAGACACGCCCACACACTCTGAGACCACGCCCACACACTTTGAGACCACGCCCACACACTCTGAGACCACGCCCACAAACTTTGAGACCACGCCCACACACTTTGAGACTACGCCCACAGTGTCTAGAGACACGCCCACGCACTCTGAGACCACGCCCACAAACTTTGAGACCACGCCCACAGTGTCACGCCCACAGACTCTGATGCCACGCCCACACACTCTGTGACCACGCCCACAGTGTCTAGAGACACGCCCACACTCCAAGAGACCACGCCCAAACGCTCTGAGACCACGCCCACATTGTCTAGAGACACGCCTGCACACTCTGAGACCACGCCCACAAAATTTGAGACCACGCCCACATACTTTGAGACCACGCCCACAGTGTCTAGGGACACGCCCACCCACTCTGAGACCACGCCCACACACTCTGAGACCACGCCCACCCACTCTGAGACCACGCCCACAGTGACTAGAGACACGCCCACAAACTCTGAGACCACGCCCACAAACTTTGAGACCACGCCCACAGTGTCTGGAGACATGCCCACACACTCTGCGACCACGCCCACAGTGTCTGGAGACATGCCCACACACTCTGCGACCACGCCCAGTGTCCAGAGACACGCCCACACACTCTGAGACCACGCCCACACACTTTGTGAACACTCCCACACACTCTGAGACCACACCCACAGTGTCTAGAGACACGCCCACACGCTTTGAGACCACGCCCACACACTCTGAGACCACGCCCACAGTGTCTAGAGACACGCCCACACACTCTGAGACCACGCCCACACACTCTGAGACCACGCCCACAAACTTTGAGACCACGCCCACACACTCTGAGACCACGCCCCCACCTTTGAGACCACGCCCACAAACTTTGAGACCACGCCCACAGTGTCTGGAGACACGCCCACAAACTTTGAGACCACGCCCACAGTGTCTAGAGACACGCCCACACACTCTGAGACCACGCCCACACACTCTGAGACCACGCCCACAGTGTCTGGAGACACGCCCACACACTCTGAAACCACGCCTACAAACTTTGAGACCACGCCCACAGTGTCTAGAGACACGCCCACATACTCTATGACCACGCCCACATACTCTATGACCACGCCCACAAACTTTGAGACCACGCCCACAAACTTTGAGACCACGCCCACAGTGTCTAGAGACACGCCCACACACTCTGAGACCACGCCCACACACTCTGAGACCACGCCCACACACTCTGAGACCACGCCCACAAACTCTGAGACCACGCCCACAAACTTTGAGACCACGCCCACACACTCTGAGACCACGCCCACATACTCTATGACCACGCCCACAAACTTTGAGACCACGCCCACAAACTTTGAGACCATGCCCACACATTCTGAGACCACGCCCACAAACTCTGAGACCACGCCCACAAACTTTGAGGCCACGCCCACAGTGTCTAGAGACACGCCCACAAACTCTGAGACCACGCCCACACACTTTGAGACCACGCCCACACACTCTGAGACCACGCCCACAAACTCTGAGACCACGCCCACAAACTTTGAGACCACGCCCACAAACTTTGAGACCACGCCCACAGTGTCTAGAGACACGCCCACAGAGTCTAGAGACACGCCCACACACTCTGAGACCACGCCCACAAACTTTGAGACCACGCCCACAAACTTTGAGACCACGCCCACAAACTCTGAGACCACGCCCACAAACTTTGAGACCACGCCCACAGTGTCTAGAGACACGCCCACACACTCTGAGGCCACGCCCCCACACCCTGAGACCACGCCCACTTTGTCTAGAGACACGCCCACACACTCTGAGACCACACCCACACACTCTGAGACCACGCCCACAGACTCTGAGACCACGCCCACAGACTCTGAGACCACGCCCACAAACTTTGAGACCACGCCCACAGACTTTGTGACCACGCCCACACACTCGGAGACCACGCCCACAAACTTTGAGACCAGCCCACACCCTCTGTGACCACGCCCACAATGTCTAGAGACACGCCCACATACTCTGAGACCACGCCCACAGTGTCTAGAGACACGCCCACACACTCTGAGACCACGCCCACAAACATTGAGACCACGCCCACAAACTTTGAGACCACGCCCACAGTGTCTAGAGACACGCCCACATACTCTATGACCACGCCCACAAACTTTGAGACCACGCCCACAAACTCTGAGACCACACCCACGCACTCTGAGACCACGCCCACACACTTTGAGACCACGCCCACACACTCCGAGGCCACGCCCACGCACTCTGAGACCACACCCACAAACTTTGAGACCACGCCCACACACTCCGAGGCCACGCCCACACACTCCGAGGCCACGCCCACACACTTAGAGACCACGCCCACTGTGTCTAGAGACATGCCCACACACTCTGAGACCATGCCCACAGTGTCTAGAGACACGCCCACACACTCTGAGACCACGTCCACAGACTTTGAGACCACGCCCAAAGTGTCTAGAGACACTCCCACACACTCTGAGACCACGCCCACAAACTTTGAGACCACGCCCACAGTGTCTAGAGACACGCCCACACACTCTGAGACCACGCCCACACACTCTGAGACCACGCCCACACACTCTGAGACCACGCCCACACACTTTGAGACCACGCCCACAGTGTCTAGAGACACGCCCACACACTCTGAGACCACGCCAACAAACTCTGAGACCACGCCCACACACTCTGAGACCACGCCCACAGTGTCTAGAGACACGCCCACATACTCTATGACCACGCCCACAGACTCTGAGACCACGCCCACAGACTTTGTGACCACGCCCACAAACTTTGAGACCACGCCCACAAACTTTGAGACCACGCCCACAAACTTTGAGACCACGCCCACAAACTTTGAGACCACGCCTACACACTTTGAGACCACGCCCACACACTTTGAGACCACGCCCACACACTCTGAGACCACGCCCACAGTGTCTAGAGACACGCCCACACACTCTGAGACCACGCCCACACACTTTGAGACCACGCCCACACACTCTGAGACCACGCCCACACACTTTGAGACGACGCCCACAGTGTCTAGAGACACGCCCACATACTCTGAGACCACACCCACAAACTTTGAGACCACGCCCACAAACGTTGAGACCACGCCCACACACTCTGAGACCACGCCCACAGTGTCTAGTGACACGCCCACACTCCCAGAGACCACGCCCACCCACCCCGAGTCCAAACCCAACTTCCACCACCATCCCACAACTTAAGTCCAAACTTGGCCGAGCGGAGCCGTCGTCCTCCCAAGCGGCCGGGTCGACCTGCTCGGCCTTCTGAGGCCAAGTCGGGAGGTGAAGTTCGAGTCCGGCCAGGAGTCTCGGGAGCGGGTCCCCGGGCCCGGCCACGCCCCCGGTGGCCACGCCCAGTGTGTCCGAGGCCCCGCCCACAGATTCGGGTGCCCCGCCCACTTTTGAATCGGTTCCGCCCCGGACCCCTGACCACGCCCACAGTGTCAAGAGACACACCCGCTCACTCCGAGACCACGCCCACACACTTTGAGACCACGCCCACATACTCTGTGACCACTCCCACACACTCTGAGACCACGCCCACACACTCTGAGACCACGCCCACACACTCTGAGACCACGCCCACAGTGTCTAGAGGTACGCCCACACACTCAGAGACCACGCCCCCACACTATGAGACCACGCCCACATACTCTGAGACCACGCCCACAGTGTCTAGTGACACGCCCACACTCACAGAGACCACGCCCACAGTGTTTGGAGACACGCCCACACACTCTGAGACCACGCCCACACACTCTTTGACCACGCCCACACACTCTGAGACCACGCCCACACACTCTGAGACCACGCCCACACACTCTGAGACCACGCCCACAAACTTTGAGACCACGCCCACACACTCTGAGACCACGCCCACACACTTTGAGACCACGCCCACAAACTTTGAGACCACGCCCACAAACTTTGAGACCACGCCCACAGTGTCTAGAGACACGCCCACACACTCGGAGACCACGCCCACACACTTTGAGACCACGCCCACACACTTTGAGACCACGCCCACAGTGTCTAGAGACACGCCCACACACTCTATGACCACGCCCACAGACTGTGAGGCCACGCCCACTTTGTCTAGAGACACGCCCACACTCCCAGAGACCACGCCCGCCCACCCCGAGTCCAAACCCAACTTCCACCACCATCGCACAACTTAAGTCCAAACTAGGCCGAGCGGAGCCGTCGTCCTCCCAAGCGGCCGGGTCGACCTGCTCGGCCTTCTGAGGCCAAGTCGGGAGGTGAAGTTCGAGTCCGGCCAGGAGTCTCGGGAGCGTGTCCCCGGGCCCGCCCACGCCCCCGGTGGCCACGCCCAGTGTGTCCGAGGCCCCGCCCACAGACCCGGGTGCCCCGCCCACTTTTGAATCGGCTCAGCCCCTGGACCCCTGACCACGCCCACTGGGTACGGAGACACGCCCACATACTCTGTGACCACGCCCACAGTGTCTAGAGACACGCCCACACACTCTGAGACCACGCCCACAGACTCTGAGACCACGCCCACACACTCTGAGACCACGCCCACACACTTTGAGACCACGCCCACAGTGTCTAGAGAGACGCCCACATGCTCTGAGACCACGCCCACATGCTCTGTGACCACGCCCACACACTCTGAGACCTCGCCCACACACTTAGAGACCACGCCCACAAACTTAGAGACCACGCCCACAAACTTTGAGACCACGCCCACAGTGTCTAGAGAAACGCCCACATGCTCTGTGACCACGCCCACACACTCTGAGACTACGCCCACAGTGTCTAGAGACACGCCCACACACTCTGAGACCACGCCCACACACTCTGAGACCACGCCCACACACTCTGAGACCACGCCCAAAACTTTGAGACCACGCCCACAAACTTTGAGACCACGCCCACAGTGTCTAGAGACACGCCCACATGCTCTGAGACCACACCCACACACTTTTAGACCACGCCCACAAACTTTGAGACCACGCCCACAGTGTCTCGAGACACGCCCACACACTCTGAGACCACGCCCACACACTCTGAGACCACGCCCACAAACTTTGAGACCACTCCCACAGTGTCTAGAGACACGCCCACACGCTCTGAGACCACGCCCACACACTCTGTGATCACGCCCACACACTATGAGACCACGCCCACTTTGTCTAGAGACACGCCCACACAATCTGAGACCACGCCCACAGTGTCTGGAGACACGCCCACACACTCGGAGACCACGCCCACAAACTTTGAGACCACGCCCACAAACATTGAGACCACGCCCACAGTGTCTAGAGACACGCCCACACACTCTGAGACCACGCCCACAGTGTCTGGAGACACGCCCACACACTCTGAGACCACGCCCGCACTCTCTGAGACCACGCCCACAAACTTTGAGACCACGCCCACAAACTATGAGACCACGCCCAAAGTGTCTAGAGACACGCCCACACACTCTGAGACCACGCCCACAAACTTTGAGACCACGCCCACACACTCTGAGACCACGCCCACAAACTCTGAGACCACGCCCACAGTGTCTGGAGACACGCCCACACACTCTGAGACCACGCCCACACTCTCTGAGACCACGCCCACACACTCTGAGACCACGCCCACAAACTCTGAGACCACGCCCACACACTCTGAGACCACGCCCACGCACTCTGAGACCACGCCCACATACTCTGTGACCACGCCCACACACTCTGAGACCACGCCCACACACTCTGAGACCACGCCCACACACTTTGAGACCACGCCCACACACTTTGAGACCACGCCCACAAACATTGAGACCACGCCCACACACTTTGAGACAACGCCCACAAACTTTGAGACCACGCCCACAAACTTTGAGACCACGCCCACAGTGTCTACAGACACGCCCACACGCTCTGAGACCACGCCCACACACGCTGAGACCACGCCCACAAACTCTGAGACCACGCCCACAAACTCTGAGACCACGCCCACAGTGTCTAGAGACACGCCCACACACTCTGAGACCACGCCCACAAACTTTGAGACCACGCACAGTGTCAAGAGACACGCCCACACACTCTGAGACCACGCCCACACACTCTGAGGCCACGCCCACCGTGTCTAGAGACACGCCCACACAGTTTGTGACCACGCCGACAATCTCTGAGACCACGCCCACAGTGTCCAGAGACACGCCCACAAACTCTGAGACCACGCCCACACACTCTGAGACCACGCCCACAGTGTCAAGAGACACGCCCACACACTCTGAGACCACGCCCACACACTTTGTGACCACGCCCACACACTCTGAGACCACGCCCACTGTGTCTAGAGACACGCCCACACACTTAGACCACGCCCACACACTCTGAGACCACACCCACCCACTCCGTGTCCAAACCCAACTTCCACTACCATTCCACAACTAAAGTCCAAACTTGGCCGAGGGGAGCCGTCGTCCTCCCAAGCGGCCGGGTCGACCTGCTCGGCCTTCTGAGGCCAAGTCGGGAGGTGAAGTTCGAGTCCGGCCAGGAGTCTCGGGAGCGGGTCCCCGAGCCCGGCCACGCCCCCGGTGGCCACGCGCAGTGTGTCCGAGGCCCCGCCCACAGATTCGGGTGCCCCGCCCACTTTTGAATCGGCTCCGCCCCCAGACCCCTGACCACGCCCACTGGGTCCGGAGACACGCCCACACACTCTGAGACCACGCCCACAAACATTGAGACCACGCCCACAAACTTTGAGACCACGCCCACACACTCTGAGACCACGCCCACAAACTTTGAGACCACGCCCACACACTCTGAGACCACGCCCACACACTCTGAGACCACGCCCACAGTGTCTAGAGACACGCCCACACACTCTGAGACCACTCCCACACTCTGAGACCACGCCCACAAACTTTGAGACCACGCCCGCACACTCTGAGACCACGCCCACAGTGTCTAGAGACACGCCCACACGCTCTGAGACCACACCCACACACTCTGAGACCACGCCCACACACTCTGAGACCACGCCCACAGTGTCTAGAGACACGCCCACAAACTTTGAGACCACACCCACAGGCTCTGTGACCACGCCCACACACTCTGAGACCACGGCCACACACTTTGAGACCACGCCCACAAACTTTGAGACGACGCCCACAGTGTCTAGAGACACGCCCACATACTCTGAGACCACGCCCACAAACTTTGAGACCACGCCCACACACTCTGAGACCACGCCCACACACTCTGAGATCACGCCCACACACTCTGAGACCACGCCCACACACTCTGAGACCACGCCCACACACTCTGAGACCACGCCCACGAACTTTGAGACCACGCCCACACACTTTGAGACCACGCCCACACACTTTGTGACCACGCCCACACACTTTGAGACCACGCCCACACGCTCTGAGACCACGCCCACACACTTAGAGACCACGCCCACACACTCTGAGACCACGCCCACACACTTTGAGACCACGCCCACAGTGTCTAGAGACACGCCCACACACTCTGAGACCACGCCCACAGTGTCTATAGACACGCCCACACACTCTGAGACCACGCCCACAGTGTCTATAGACACGCCCACACTCCCAGAGACCACGCCCACCCACCCCGAGTCCAAACCCAACTTCCACCACCATCCCACAACTTAAGTCCAAACTTGGCCGAGCGGAGCCGTCGTCCTCCCAAGCGGCCGGGTCGACCTGCTCGGCCTTCTGAGGCCAAGTCGGGAGTTGAAGTTCGAGTCCGGCCAGGAGTCTCGGGAGCGGGTCCCCGGGCCCGGCCACGCCCCCGGTGGCCATGCCCAGTGTGTCCGAGGCCCCGCCCACAGAGTAGGTAGCCCCTCCCACTCCGGTCTCGATTCCGCCCCCTGACCCTGGAACCACGCCCACTTTGTCCTGGGACACGCCCACACGGTATTAGACCACGCCCACTGTCTCTGGGGCCATGCCCACACGCTGTGGCCACGCCCACACAGTCTGAGACCACGCCCACAAACTTTGAGACCACGCCCACAGTGTCTAGAGACACGCCCACCCACTCTGAGACCACGCCCACATACTCTGAGACCACGCCCACCCACTCTGAGACCACGCCCACAGTGACTAGAGACACGCCCACACACTCTGAGACCACGCCCACACACTCTGAGACCACGCCCACAGTGTCTAGAGACACACCCACATACTTTGAGACCACGCCCACAGTGTCAAGAGACACGCCCACACACTCTGAGACCACGCCCACACACTCTGAGACCACGCCCACATAATTGGTGACCACGCCCACGCACTCTGAGACCACGCCCACACCCTCTGAGACCACGCCCACATAATTTGTGACCACGCCCACACACTCTGAGACCACGCCCACAAACTTTGAGACCACGCCCACAGTGTCTAGAGACACGCCCACCCACTCTGAGACCACGCCCACACACTCTGAGACCACGCCCACCCACTCTGAGACCACGCCCACAGTGTCTAGAGACACGCCCACACACTCGGAGACCACGCCCACAAACTTCGAGACCACGCCCACAGTGTCTAGAGACACGCCCACACACTCTGAGACCACGCCCACACACTTTGAGACCACGCCCACACACTCTGAGACCACGCCCACAAACTTTGAGACCACGCCCACACACTTTGAGACTACGCCCACAGTGTCTAGAGACACGCCCACGCACTCTGAGACCACGCCCACAAACTTTGAGACCACGCCCACAGTGTCTAGAGACACGCCCACATACTCTATGACCACGCCCACAGACTCTGATGCCACGCCCACACACTCTGTGACCACGCCCACAGTGTCTAGAGACACGCCCACACTCCAAGAGACCACGCCCAAACGCTCTGAGACCACGCCCACATTGTCTAGAGACACGCCTGCACACTCTGAGACCACGCCCACAAAATTTGAGACCACGCCCACATACTTTGAGACCACGCCCACAGTGTCTAGGGACACGCCCACCCACTCTGAGACCACGCCCACACACTCTGAGACCACGCCCACCCACTCTGAGACCACGCCCACAGTGACTAGAGACACGCCCACAAACTCTGAGACCACGCCCACAAACTTTGAGACCACGCCCACAGTGTCTGGAGACATGCCCACACACTCTGCGACCACGCCCACAGTGTCTGGAGACATGCCCACACACTCTGCGACCACGCCCAGTGTCCAGAGACACGCCCACACACTCTGAGACCACGCCCACACACTTTGTGAACACTCCCACACACTCTGAGACCACACCCACAGTGTCTAGAGACACGCCCACACGCTTTGAGACCACGCCCACACACTCTGAGACCACGCCCACAGTGTCTAGAGACACGCCCACACACTCTGAGACCACGCCCACACACTCTGAGACCACGCCCACAAACTTTGAGACCACGCCCACACACTCTGAGACCACGCCCCCACCTTTGAGACCACGCCCACAAACTTTGAGACCACGCCCACAGTGTCTGGAGACACGCCCACAAACTTTGAGACCACGCCCACAGTGTCTAGAGACACGCCCACACACTCTGAGACCACGCCCACACACTCTGAGACCACGCCCACAGTGTCTGGAGACACGCCCACACACTCTGAAACCACGCCTACAAACTTTGAGACCACGCCCACAGTGTCTAGAGACACGCCCACATACTCTATGACCACGCCCACATACTCTATGACCACGCCCACAAACTTTGAGACCACGCCCACAAACTTTGAGACCACGCCCACAGTGTCTAGAGACGCGCCCACACACTCTGAGACCACGCCCACACACTCTGAGACCACGCCCACACACTCTGAGACCACGCCCACACACTCTGAGACCACGCCCACAAACTTTGAGACCACGCCCAAAGTGTCTAGAGACACTCCCACACACTCTGAGACCACGCCCACAAACTTTGAGACCACGCCCACAGTGTCTAGAGACACGCCCACACACTCTGAGACCACGTCCACAGACTTTGTGACCACGCCCACAAACTTTGAGACCACGCCCACAAACTTTGAGACCACGCCCACAAACTTTGAGACCACGCCCAAAGTGTCTAGAGACACTCCCACACACTCTGAGACCACGCCCACACACTTTGAGACCACGCCCACAAACTTTGAGACCACGCCCACACACTCTGAGACCACGCCCACAAACTTTGAGACCACGCCCACACACTCTGAGACCACGCCCACAAACTTTGAGACCACGCCCACAAACTTTGAGACGACGCCCACAGTGTCTAGAGACACGCCCACATACTCTGAGACCACGCCCACAAACTTTGAGACCACGCCCACAAACGTTGAGACCACGCCCACACACTCTGAGACCACGCCCACACACTCTGAGACCACGCCCACACACTCTGAGACCACGCCCACACACTTTGAGACCACGCCCACACACTCTGAGACCACGCCCACACACTCTGAGACCACGCCCACACACTCTGAGACCACGCCCAAAACTTTGAGACCACGCCCACAAACTTTGAGACCACGCCCACAGTGTCTAGAGACACGCCCACATGCTCTGAGACCACACCCACACACTTTTAGACCACGCCCACAAACTTTGAGACCACGCCCACAGTGTCTCGAGACACGCCCACACACTCTGAGACCACGCCCACACACTCTGAGACCACGCCCACAAACTTTGAGACCACTCCCACAGTGTCTAGAGACACGCCCACACGCTCTGAGACCACGCCCACACACTCTGTGATCACGCCCACACACTATGAGACCACGCCCACTTTGTCTAGAGACACGCCCACACAATCTGAGACCACGCCCACAGTGTCTGGAGACACGCCCACACACTCGGAGACCACGCCCACAAACATTGAGACCACGCCCACAAACATTGAGACCACGCCCACAGTGTCTAGAGACACGCCCACACACTCTGAGACCACGCCCACAGTGTCTGGAGACACGCCCACACACTCTGAGACCACGCCCGCACTCTCTGAGACCACGCCCACAAACTTTGAGACCACGCCCACAAACTATGAGACCACGCCCAAAGTGTCTAGAGACACGCCCACACACTCTGAGACCACGCCCACAAACTTTGAGACCACGCCCACACACTCTGAGACCACGCCCACAAACTCTGAGACCACGCCCACAGTGTCTGGAGACACGCCCACACACTCTGAGACCACGCCCACACTCTCTGAGACCACGCCCACACACTCTGAGACCACGCCCACAAACTCTGAGACCACGCCCACACACTCTGAGACCACGCCCACGCACTCTGAGACCACGCCCACATACTCTGTGACCACGCCCACACACTCTGAGACCACGCCCACACACTCTGAGACCACGCCCACACACTTTGAGACCACGCCCACACACTTTGAGACCACGCCCACAAACATTGAGACCACGCCCACACACTTTGAGACAACGCCCACAAACTTTGAGACCACGCCCACAAACTTTGAGACCACGCCCACAGTGTCTACAGACACGCCCACACGCTCTGAGACCACGCCCACACACGCTGAGACCACGCCCACAAACTCTGAGACCACGCCCACAAACTCTGAGACCACGCCCACAGTGTCTAGAGACACGCCCACACACTCTGAGACCACGCCCACAAACTTTGAGACCACGCACAGTGTCAAGAGACACGCCCACACACTCTGAGACCACGCCCACACACTCAGAGACCACGCCCATACACTCTGAGGCCACGCCCACCGTGTCTAGAGACACGCCCACACTCCCAGAGACCACGCCCGCCCACCCCGAGTCCAAACCCAACTTCCACCACCATCGCACAACTTAAGTCCAAACTAGGCCGAGCGGAGCCGTCGTCCTCCCAAGCGGCCGGGTCGACCTGCTCGGCCTTCTGAGGCCAAGTCGGGAGGTGAAGTCAGAGTCCGGCCAGGAGTCTCGGGAGCGGGTCCCCGGGCCCGCCCACGCCCCCGGTGGCCACGCCCAGTGTGTCCGAGGCCCCGCCCACAGATTCGGGTGCCCCGCCTACTTTTGAATCGGCTCCGCCCCCGAACACCTGACCACGCCCACTGGGTCCAGAGACACGCCCACACACTCTGAGACCACGCCCACACACTCTGAGACCACGCCCACACACTCTGAGACCACGCCCACAAACTTTGAGACCACGCCCACAGTGTCTAGAGACACGCCCACATACTCTGAGACCACGCCCACAAACTTTGAGACCACGCCCACACACTCTGAGACCACGCCCACACACTCTGAGACCACGCCCACACACTCTGAGATCACGCCCACACACTCTGAGACCACGCCCACACACTCTGAGACCACGCCCACACACTCTGAGACCACGCCCACGAACTTTGAGACCACGCCCACACACTTTGAGACCACGCCCACACACTTTGAGACCACGCCCACACGCTCTGAGACCACGCCCACACACTTAGAGACCACGCCCACACACTCTGAGACCACGCCCACACACTTTGAGACCACGCCCACAGTGTCTAGAGACACGCCCACACACTCTGACCACGCCCACAGTGTCAAGAGACACACCCGCTCACTCCGAGACCACGCCCACACACTCCGAGGCCACGCCCACAGTGTCTGGAGACACGCCCACACACTCTGAGACCACGCCCACAAGCTTTGAGACCACGCCCACAGTGTCTAGAGACACGCCCACACACTCTGAGACCACGCCCACAGTGTCTGGAGACACGCCCACACACTCTGAGACCACGCCCACACACTCTGAGACCACGCCCACAAACAGAGACATGCCCACAAACTCTGAGACCACTCCCACACACTTTGAGACCACGCCCACACACTTTGAGACCACGCCCACGGTGTCTGGAGACACGCCCACACACTCTGAGACCACGCCCACACACTCTGAGACCACGCCCACAAACTTTGAGACCACGCCCACAAACTTTGAGACCACGCCCACAGTGTCTAGAGACACGCCCACACACTCTGAGACCACGCCCACAGTGTCTAGAGACACGCCCACACGCTCCATGACCACGCCCACACACTCTGAGACCACGCCCACACACTCTGAGACCACGCCCACACACTCTGAGACCACGCCCACACACGCTGAGACCTCGCCCACAGGGTCTAGAGACACTCCCACACACTCTGAGACCACGCCCACAAACTTTGAGACCACGCCCACACACTCTGAGACCACGCCCACAAACTTTGAGACGACGCCCACAAACTTTGAGGCCACGCCCACACACTCTGAGACCACGCCCACACACTCGGAGACCACGCCCACACACTCTGAGACCACGCCCACACACTCTGAGACCACGCCCACAAACTTTGAGACGACGCCCACAGTGTCTAGAGACACGCCCACACACTCTGAGACCACGCCCACACACTTTGAGACCACGCCCACACACTCTGAGACCACGCCCACAAACTTTGAGACCACGCCCACACACTTTGAGACTACGCCCACAGTGTCTAGAGACACGCCCACGCACTCTGAGACCACGCCCACAAACTTTGAGACCACGCCCACAGTGTCACGCCCACAGACTCTGATGCCACGCCCACACACTCTGTGACCACGCCCACAGTGTCTAGAGACACGCCCACACTCCAAGAGACCACGCCCAAACGCTCTGAGACCACGCCCACATTGTCTAGAGACACGCCTGCACACTCTGAGACCACGCCCACAAAATTTGAGACCACGCCCACATACTTTGAGACCACGCCCACAGTGTCTAGGGACACGCCCACCCACTCTGAGACCACGCCCACACACTCTGAGACCACGCCCACCCACTCTGAGACCACGCCCACAGTGACTAGAGACACGCCCACAAACTCTGAGACCACGCCCACAAACTTTGAGACCACGCCCACAGTGTCTGGAGACATGCCCACACACTCTGCGACCACGCCCACAGTGTCTGGAGACATGCCCACACACTCTGCGACCACGCCCAGTGTCCAGAGACACGCCCACACACTCTGAGACCACGCCCACACACTTTGTGAACACTCCCACACACTCTGAGACCACACCCACAGTGTCTAGAGACACGCCCACACGCTTTGAGACCACGCCCACACACTCTGAGACCACGCCCACAGTGTCTAGAGACACGCCCACACACTCTGAGACCACGCCCACACACTCTGAGACCACGCCCACAAACTTTGAGACCACGCCCACACACTCTGAGACCACGCCCCCACCTTTGAGACCACGCCCACAAACTTTGAGACCACGCCCACAGTGTCTGGAGACACGCCCACAAACTTTGAGACCACGCCCACAGTGTCTAGAGACACGCCCACACACTCTGAGACCACGCCCACACACTCTGAGACCACGCCCACAGTGTCTGGAGACACGCCCACACACTCTGAAACCACGCCTACAAACTTTGAGACCACGCCCACAGTGTCTAGAGACACGCCCACATACTCTATGACCACGCCCACATACTCTATGACCACGCCCACAAACTTTGAGACCACGCCCACAAACTTTGAGACCACGCCCACAGTGTCTAGAGACACGCCCACACACTCTGAGACCACGCCCACACACTCTGAGACCACGCCCACACACTCTGAGACCACGCCCACAAACTCTGAGACCACGCCCACAAACTTTGAGACCACGCCCACACACTCTGAGACCACGCCCACATACTCTATGACCACGCCCACAAACTTTGAGACCACGCCCACAAACTTTGAGACCATGCCCACACATTCTGAGACCACGCCCACAAACTCTGAGACCACGCCCACAAACTTTGAGGCCACGCCCACAGTGTCTAGAGACACGCCCACAAACTCTGAGACCACGCCCACACACTTTGAGACCACGCCCACACACTCTGAGACCACGCCCACAAACTCTGAGACCACGCCCACAAACTTTGAGACCACGCCCACAAACTTTGAGACCACGCCCACAGTGTCTAGAGACACGCCCACAGAGTCTAGAGACACGCCCACACACTCTGAGACCACGCCCACAAACTTTGAGACCACGCCCACAAACTTTGAGACCACGCCCACAAACTCTGAGACCACGCCCACAAACTTTGAGACCACGCCCACAGTGTCTAGAGACACGCCCACACACTCTGAGGCCACGCCCCCACACCCTGAGACCACGCCCACTTTGTCTAGAGACACGCCCACACACTCTGAGACCACACCCACACACTCTGAGACCACGCCCACAGACTCTGAGACCACGCCCACAGACTCTGAGACCACGCCCACAAACTTTGAGACCACGCCCACAGACTTTGTGACCACGCCCACACACTCGGAGACCACGCCCACAAACTTTGAGACCAGCCCACACCCTCTGTGACCACGCCCACAATGTCTAGAGACACGCCCACATACTCTGAGACCACGCCCACAGTGTCTAGAGACACGCCCACACACTCTGAGACCACGCCCACAAACATTGAGACCACGCCCACAAACTTTGAGACCACGCCCACAGTGTCTAGAGACACGCCCACATACTCTATGACCACGCCCACAAACTTTGAGACCACGCCCACAAACTCTGAGACCACACCCACGCACTCTGAGACCACGCCCACACACTTTGAGACCACGCCCACACACTCCGAGGCCACGCCCACGCACTCTGAGACCACACCCACAAACTTTGAGACCACGCCCACACACTCCGAGGCCACGCCCACACACTCCGAGGCCACGCCCACACACTTAGAGACCACGCCCACTGTGTCTAGAGACATGCCCACACACTCTGAGACCATGCCCACAGTGTCTAGAGACACGCCCACACACTCTGAGACCACGTCCACAGACTTTGAGACCACGCCCAAAGTGTCTAGAGACACTCCCACACACTCTGAGACCACGCCCACAAACTTTGAGACCACGCCCACAGTGTCTAGAGACACGCCCACACACTCTGAGACCACGCCCACACACTCTGAGACCACGCCCACACACTCTGAGACCACGCCCACACACTTTGAGACCACGCCCACAGTGTCTAGAGACACGCCCACACACTCTGAGACCACGCCAACAAACTCTGAGACCACGCCCACACACTCTGAGACCACGCCCACAGTGTCTAGAGACACGCCCACATACTCTATGACCACGCCCACAGACTCTGAGACCACGCCCACAGACTTTGTGACCACGCCCACAAACTTTGAGACCACGCCCACAAACTTTGAGACCACGCCCACAAACTTTGAGACCACGCCCACAAACTTTGAGACCACGCCTACACACTTTGAGACCACGCCCACACACTTTGAGACCACGCCCACACACTCTGAGACCACGCCCACAGTGTCTAGAGACACGCCCACACACTCTGAGACCACGCCCACACACTTTGAGACCACGCCCACACACTCTGAGACCACGCCCACACACTTTGAGACGACGCCCACAGTGTCTAGAGACACGCCCACATACTCTGAGACCACACCCACAAACTTTGAGACCACGCCCACAAACGTTGAGACCACGCCCACACACTCTGAGACCACGCCCACAGTGTCTAGTGACACGCCCACACTCCCAGAGACCACGCCCACACACTCTGAGACCACACCCACACACTCGGAGACCACTCCCACAAACTTTGAGACCACGCCCACAGTGTCTAGAGACACGCCCACACACTCAGAGACCACACCCACAAACTTTGAGACCACGCCCACAGACTTTGAGACCACGCCCACACACTCAGAGACCACGCCCATACACTCAGAGGCCACGCCCACAGTGTCTAGAGACACGCCCACACACTCTGTGACCACGCCCACAGACTCTGTGACCACGCCCACCAACTTTGAGACCACGCCCACAAACTCTGAGACCACGCCCACAGTGTCTATAGACACGCCCACACACTCTGAGACCACGCCCACAGTGTCTAGAGACACGCCCACACACTCTGAGACCACGCCCACACACTCAGAGACCACGCCCACGCACTTTGAGACCACGCCCACAGTGTCTATAGACACGCCCACACACTCTGAGACCACGCCTACAGTGTCCAGAGACACGCCCACACACTCTGAGACCACGCCCACACACTCTGAGACCACGCCCACAAACTTTGAGACCACGCCCACACACTTTGAGACCACGCCCACAAACTTTGAGACCACGCCCACAGTGTCTATAGACACGCCCACACACTCTGAGACCACGCCCACCCACCCTGAGTCCAAACCCACCTTCCACTACCATCCCACAACTTAAGTCCAAACTTGGCCGAGCGGAGCCGTCGTCCTCCCAAGCGGCTGGGTCGACCTGCTCGGACTTCTGAGGCCAAGTCTGGAGTTGAAGTCTGAGTCCGGCCAGGAGTCTCGGGAGCGGGTCCCCGGGCCCGCCCACGCCCCCGGTGGCCACGCCCAGTGTGTCCGAGGCCCCGCCCACAGATTCGTGTGCCCCGCCCACTTTTGAATCGGCTCCGCCCCCGGACCCCTGACCACGCCCACAGTGTCAAGAGACACACCCGCTCACTCCGAGACCACGCCCACACACTCCGAGGCCACGCCCACACACTTTGAGACCACGCCCACACACTCTGAGACCACGCCCACACACTTTGAGACCACGCCCACAGTGTCTAGAGACACGCCCACATACTCTGAGACCACGCCCACACACTCTGAAACCACGCCCACACACTCTGAGACCACGCCCACTGTGTCTAGAGACACGCCCACACGCTCTGAGACCACGCCCACACACTTTGAGACCACGCCCACAAACTTACAGACCACGCGCACAGTGTCTAGAGACACGCCCACACACTCTGAGACCACGCCCACACACTCTGAGACCACGCCCACACACTCTGAGACCACGCCCACAGTGTCTAGAGACACGCCCACATACTCTGTGACCACGCCCACTTTGTCTAGTGACACGCCCACACACTCTGAGACCACGCCCACGCACTCTGAGACCACGCCCACAAACTTTGAGACCACGCCCACACACTCTGAGACCACGCCCACAAACTTTGAGACCACGCCCACACACTTTGAGACAACGCCCACAAACTTTGAGACCACGCCCACAAACTTTGAGACCACGCCCACAGTGTCTACAGACACGCCCACACGCTCTGAGACCACGCCCACACACGCTGAGACCACGCCCACAAACTCTGAGACCACGCCCACAAACTCTGAGACCACGCCCACAGTGTCTAGAGACACGCCCACACACTCTGAGACCACGCCCACAAACTTTGAGACCACGCACAGTGTCAAGAGACACGCCCACACACTCTGAGACCACGCCCACACACTCTGAGGCCACGCCCACACACTCTGAGGCCACGCCCACCGTGTCTAGAGACACGCCCACACTCCCAGAGACCACGCCCGCCCACCCCGAGTCCAAACCCAACTTCCACCACCATCGCACAACTTAAGTCCAAACTAGGCCGAGCGGAGCCGTCGTCCTCCCAAGCGGCCGGGTCGACCTGCTCGGCCTTCTGAGGCCAAGTCGGGAGGTGAAGTCAGAGTCCGGCCAGGAGTCTCGGGAGCGGGTCCCCGGGCCCGCCCACGCCCCCGGTGGCCACGCCCAGTGTGTCCGAGGCCCCGCCCACAGATTCGGGTGCCCCGCCTACTTTTGAATCGGCTCCGCCCCCGAACACCTGACCACGCCCACTGGGTCCAGAGACACGCCCACACACTCTGAGACCACGCCCACACACTTTGAGACCACGCCCACACACTCTGAGACCACGCCCACAAACTTTGAGACCACGCCCACAGTGTCTAGAGACACGCCCACATACTCTGAGACCACGCCCACAAACTTTGAGACCACGCCCACACACTCTGAGACCACGCCCACACACTCTGAGACCACGCCCACACACTCTGAGATCACGCCCACACACTCTGAGACCACGCCCACACACTCTGAGACCACGCCCACACACTCTGAGACCACGCCCACGAACTTTGAGACCACGCCCACACACTTTGAGACCACGCCCACACACTTTGAGACCACGCCCACACGCTCTGAGACCACGCCCACACACTTAGAGACCACGCCCACACACTCTGAGACCACGCCCACACACTTTGAGACCACGCCCACAGTGTCTAGAGACACGCCCACACACTCTGAGACCACGCCCACAGTGTCTATAGACACGCCCACACACTCTGAGACCACGCCCACAGTGTCTATAGACACGCCCACACTCCCAGAGACCACGCCCACCCACCCCGAGTCCAAACCCAACTTCCACCACCATCCCACAACTTAAGTCCAAACTTGGCCGAGCGGAGCCGTCGTCCTCCCAAGCGGCCGGGTCGACCTGCTCGGCCTTCTGAGGCCAAGTCGGGAGTTGAAGTTCGAGTCCGGCCAGGAGTCTCGGGAGCGGGTCCCCGGGCCCGGCCACGCCCCCGGTGGCCATGCCCAGTGTGTCCGAGGCCCCGCCCACAGAGTAGGTAGCCCCTCCCACTCCGGTCTCGATTCCGCCCCCTGACCCTGGAACCACGCCCACTTTGTCCTGGGACACGCCCACACGGTATTAGACCACGCCCACTGTCTCTGGGGCCATGCCCACACGCTGTGGCCACGCCCACACAGTCTGAGACCACGCCCACAAACTTTGAGACCACGCCCACAGTGTCTAGAGACACGCCCACCCACTCTGAGACCACGCCCACATACTCTGAGACCACGCCCACCCACTCTGAGACCACGCCCACAGTGACTAGAGACACGCCCACACACTCTGAGACCACGCCCACACACTCTGAGACCACGCCCACAGTGTCTAGAGACACACCCACATACTTTGAGACCACGCCCACAGTGTCAAGAGACACGCCCACACACTCTGAGACCACGCCCACACACTCTGAGACCACGCCCACATAATTTGTGACCACGCCCACGCACTCTGAGACCACGCCCACACCCTCTGAGACCACGCCCACATAATTTGTGACCACGCCCACACACTCTGAGACCACGCCCACAAACTTTGAGACCACGCCCACAAACTTTGAGACGACGCCCACAAACTTTGAGGCCACGCCCACACACTCTGAGACCACGCCCACACACTCGGAGACCACGCCCACACACTCTGAGACCACGCCCACACACTCTGAGACCACGCCCACAAACTTTGAGACGACGCCCACAGTGTCTAGAGACACGCCCACACACTCTGAGACCACGCCCACACACTTTGAGACCACGCCCACACACTCTGAGACCACGCCCACAAACTTTGAGACCACGCCCACACACTTTGAGACTACGCCCACAGTGTCTAGAGACACGCCCACGCACTCTGAGACCACGCCCACAAACTTTGAGACCACGCCCACAGTGTCACGCCCACAGACTCTGATGCCACGCCCACACACTCTGTGACCACGCCCACAGTGTCTAGAGACACGCCCACACTCCAAGAGACCACGCCCAAACGCTCTGAGACCACGCCCACATTGTCTAGAGACACGCCTGCACACTCTGAGACCACGCCCACAAAATTTGAGACCACGCCCACATACTTTGAGACCACGCCCACAGTGTCTAGGGACACGCCCACCCACTCTGAGACCACGCCCACACACTCTGAGACCACGCCCACCCACTCTGAGACCACGCCCACAGTGACTAGAGACACGCCCACAAACTCTGAGACCACGCCCACAAACTTTGAGACCACGCCCACAGTGTCTGGAGACATGCCCACACACTCTGCGACCACGCCCACAGTGTCTGGAGACATGCCCACACACTCTGCGACCACGCCCAGTGTCCAGAGACACGCCCACACACTCTGAGACCACGCCCACACACTTTGTGAACACTCCCACACACTCTGAGACCACACCCACAGTGTCTAGAGACACGCCCACACGCTTTGAGACCACGCCCACACACTCTGAGACCACGCCCACAGTGTCTAGAGACACGCCCACACACTCTGAGACCACGCCCACACACTCTGAGACCACGCCCACAAACTTTGAGACCACGCCCACACACTCTGAGACCACGCCCCCACCTTTGAGACCACGCCCACAAACTTTGAGACCACGCCCACAGTGTCTGGAGACACGCCCACAAACTTTGAGACCACGCCCACAGTGTCTAGAGACACGCCCACACACTCTGAGACCACGCCCACACACTCTGAGACCACGCCCACAGTGTCTGGAGACACGCCCACACACTCTGAAACCACGCCTACAAACTTTGAGACCACGCCCACAGTGTCTAGAGACACGCCCACATACTCTATGACCACGCCCACATACTCTATGACCACGCCCACAAACTTTGAGACCACGCCCACAAACTTTGAGACCACGCCCACAGTGTCTAGAGACGCGCCCACACACTCTGAGACCACGCCCACACACTCTGAGACCATGCCCACACACTCTGAGACCACGCCCACACACTCTGAGACCACGCCCACAAACTTTGAGACCACGCCCAAAGTGTCTAGAGACACTCCCACACACTCTGAGACCACGCCCACAAACTTTGAGACCACGCCCACAGTGTCTAGAGACACGCCCACACACTCTGAGACCACGTCCACAGACTTTGTGACCACGCCCACAAACTTTGAGACCACGCCCACAAACTTTGAGACCACGCCCACAAACTTTGAGACCACGCCCAAAGTGTCTAGAGACACTCCCACACACTCTGAGACCACGCCCACACACTTTGAGACCACGCCCACAAACTTTGAGACCACGCCCACACACTCTGAGACCACGCCCACAAACTTTGAGACCACGCCCACACACTCTGAGACCACGCCCACAAACTTTGAGACCACGCCCACAAACTTTGAGACGACGCCCACAGTGTCTAGAGACACGCCCACATACTCTGAGACCACGCCCACAAACTTTGAGACCACGCCCACAAACGTTGAGACCACGCCCACACACTCTGAGACCACGCCCACAGTGTCTAGTGACACGCCCACACTCCCAGAGACCACGCCCACCCACCCCGAGTCCAAACCCAACTTCCACCACCATCCCACAACTTAAGTCCAAACTTGGCCGAGCGGAGCCGTCGTCCTCCCAAGCGGCCGGGTCGACCTGCTGAGCCTTCTGAGGCCAAGTCGGGAGGTGAAGTTCGAGTCCGGCCAGGAGTCTCGGGAGCGGGTCCCCGGGCCCGGCCACGCCCCCGGTGGCCACGCCCAGTGTGTCCGAGGCCCCGCCCACAGTCTCGGGTGCCCCGCCCACTTTTGAATCTGCTCCGCCCCCGAACACCTGACCACGCCCACAGTGTCTAGAGACACGCCCACACACTCTGAGACCACGCCCACATACTCTGTGACCACGCCCACACACTCCGAGACCACGCCCACACAGTTTGAGACCACGCCCACACACTCTGAGACCACGCCCACAAACTCTGAGACCACGCCCACATACTTTGAGACCACGCCCACAGTGTCTAGGGACACGCCCACAAACTCTGAGACCACGCCCACAAACTTTGAGACCACGCCCACAGTGTCTGGAGACATGCCCACACACTCTGCGACCACGCCCACAGTGTCTGGAGACATGCCCACACACTCTGCGACCACGCCCAGTGTCCAGAGACACGCCCACACACTCTGAGACCACGCCCACACACTTTGTGAACACTCCCACACACTCTGAGACCACGCCCACAGTGTTTAGAGACACGCCCACACACTCTGAGACCACGCCCACACACTCTGAGGTCACGCCCACAGTGTCTAGAGACACGCCCACACACTCTGAGTCCACGCCCACACACTTTGAGACCACGCCCATACACTCTGAGACCACGCCCACAGTGTCTAGAGACACGCCCACACACTCTGAGACCACGCCCACACACTCTGAGACCACGCCCACACACTCTGTGACCACGCCCACAGTGTCTAGAGACACGCCCACGCACTCAGAGACCACGCCCACACTCTCTGAGACCACGCCCACACACTCTGAGACCACGCCCACAAACTCTGAGACCACACCCACGCACTCGGAGACCACGCCCACAGACTTTGTGACCACGCCCACAAACTTTGAGACCACGCCCACAGTGTCTATTGACACGCCCACACGCTCTGAGACCACGCCCACACACTTTGAGACCACGCCCACAGTGTGTAGAGACACGCCCACACACTCTGAGACCACGTCCACAGACTTTGTGACCACGCCCACAAACTTTGTGACCACGCCTACACACTCTGAGACCACGCCCACAAACTTTGAGACCACGCCCACAGTGTCTAGAGACACGCCCACACACTCTGAGACCACGCCCGCAGTGTCTAGAGACACGCCCACACACTCTGAGACCACGCCCACAAACTTTGAGACCACGCACACAGACTTTGAGGCCACGCCCACACACTCTTTGACCACGCCCACACACTCTGAGACCACGCCCACAAACTTTGAGACCACGCCCACATACTCTGTGACCACTCCCACACACTCTGAGACCACGCCCACACACTCTGAGACCACGCCCACAGTGTCAAGAGACACGCCCACACACTCTGAGACCACGCCCACACACTTTGAGACCACGCCCACACACTCTGAGACCACGCCCACACACTCTGAGACCACGCCCACACACTCTGAGACCACGCCCACACACTCTGAGACCACGCCCACAGTGTCTGGATACACGCCCACATAGTCTGTGACCATTCCCACACACTCTGAGGCCACGCCCACACACTCTGAGACCACGCCCACATACTCTGAGACCACGCCCACACACTCTGAGACCACGCCCACACACTTTGAGACCACGCCCACAAACTTTGAGACCACGCCCACAGTGTCTAGAGACACGCCCACACACTCGGAGACCACGCCCACAAACTTTGAGACCACGCCCACAAACTTTGAGACCACGCCCACAAACTTTGAGACCACGCCCGCACACTCTGTGACCACGCCCACAAACTTTGAGACCACGCCCACAAACTTTGAGACCACGCCCACACACTCTGAGACCGCGCCCACAAACTTTGAGACCACGCCCACAGTGTCAAGAGACACGCCCACACACTCTGAGACCACGCCCACAGTGTCTGGAGACACGCCCACACACTCTGAGACCACACCCACATACTCTGAGACCACGCCCACAAACTTTGAGGCCACGCCCACACACTCTGAGACCACGCCCACAAACTTTGAGACCACGCCCACACACTCTGAGACCACGCCCACAAACTTTGAGACCACGCCCACAGTGTCTAGAGACACGCCCACACACTTTGAGACCACGCCCACACACTCTGAGACCACGCCCACAAACTTTGAGACCACGCCCACAAACTTTGAGACGACGCCCACAGTGTCTAGAGACACGCCCACAGTGTCAAGAGACACGCCCACACACTCTGAGACCACGCCCACACACTTTGAGACCACGCCCACACACTCTGAGACCACGCCCACAAACTTTGAGACCACGTCCACAGTGTCTAGAGACACGCCCACATACTCTATGACCACGCCCACAAACTTTGAGACCACGCCCACAAACTTTGAGACCATGCCCACACATTCTGAGACCACGCCCACAAACTCTGAGACCACGCCCACAAACTTTGAGGCCACGCCCACAGTGTCTAGAGACACGCCCACAAACTCTGAGACCACGCCCACACACTTTGAGACCACGCCCACACACTCTGAGACCACGCCCACAAACTCTGAGACCACGCCCACAAACTTTGAGACCACGCCCACAAACTTTGAGACCACGCCCACAGTGTCTAGAGACACGCCCACAGAGTCTAGAGACACGCCCACACACTCTGAGACCACGCCCACAAACTTTGAGACCACGCCCACAAACTTTGAGACCACGCCCACAAACTCTGAGACCACGCCCACAAACTTTGAGACCACGCCCACAGTGTCTAGAGACACGCCCACACACTCTGAGGCCACGCCCCCACACCCTGAGACCACGCCCACTTTGTCTAGAGACACGCCCACACACTCTGAGACCACACCCACACACTCTGAGACCACGCCCACAGACTCTGAGACCACGCCCACAGACTCTGAGACCACGCCCACAAACTTTGAGACCACGCCCACAAACATTGAGACCACGCCCACAAACTTTGAGACCACGCCCACAGTGTCTAGAGACACGCCCACACACTCCGAGGCCACGCCCACACACTCCGAGGCCACGCCCACACACTTAGAGACCACGCCCACTGTGTCTAGAGACATGCCCACACACTCTGAGACCATGCCCACAGTGTCTAGAGACACGCCCACACACTCTGAGACCACGTCCACAGACTTTGAGACCACGCCCAAAGTGTCTAGAGACACTCCCACACACTCTGAGACCACGCCCACAAACTTTGAGACCACGCCCACAGTGTCTAGAGACACGCCCACACACTCTGAGACCACGCCCACACACTCTGAGACCACGCCCACACACTCTGAGACCACGCCCACACACTCTTTGACCACGCCCACACACTCTGAGACCACGCCCACACACTCTGAGACCACGCCCACACACTCTGAGACCACGCCCACAAACTTTGAGACCACGCCCACACACTCTGAGACCACGCCCACATACTCTATGACCACGCCCACAAACTTTGAGACCACGCCCACAAACTTTGAGACCATGCCCACACATTCTGAGACCACGCCCACAAACTCTGAGACCACGCCCACAAACTTTGAGGCCACGCCCACAGTGTCTAGAGACACGCCCACAAACTCTGAGACCACGCCCACACACTTTGAGACCACGCCCACACACTCTGAGACCACGCCCACAAACTCTGAGACCACGCCCACAAACTTTGAGACCACGCCCACAAACTTTGAGACCACGCCCACAGTGTCTAGAGACACGCCCACAGAGTCTAGAGACACGCCCACACACTCTGAGACCACGCCCACAAACTTTGAGACCACGCCCACAAACTTTGAGACCACGCCCACAAACTCTGAGACCACGCCCACAAACTTTGAGACCACGCCCACAGTGTCTAGAGACACGCCCACACACTCTGAGGCCACGCCCCCACACCCTGAGACCACGCCCACTTTGTCTAGAGACACGCCCACACACTCTGAGACCACACCCACACACTCTGAGACCACGCCCACAGACTCTGAGACCACGCCCACAGACTCTGAGACCACGCCCACAAACTTTGAGACCACGCCCACAGACTTTGTGACCACGCCCACACACTCGGAGACCACGCCCACAAACTTTGAGACCAGCCCACACCCTCTGTGACCACGCCCACAATGTCTAGAGACACGCCCACATACTCTGAGACCACGCCCACAGTGTCTAGAGACACGCCCACACACTCTGAGACCACGCCCACAAACATTGAGACCACGCCCACAAACTTTGAGACCACGCCCACAGTGTCTAGAGACACGCCCACATACTCTATGACCACGCCCACAAACTTTGAGACCACGCCCACAAACTCTGAGACCACACCCACGCACTCTGAGACCACGCCCACACACTTTGAGACCACGCCCACACACTCCGAGGCCACGCCCACGCACTCTGAGACCACACCCACAAACTTTGAGACCACGCCCACACACTCCGAGGCCACGCCCACACACTCCGAGGCCACGCCCACACACTTAGAGACCACGCCCACTGTGTCTAGAGACATGCCCACACACTCTGAGACCATGCCCACAGTGTCTAGAGACACGCCCACACACTCTGAGACCACGTCCACAGACTTTGAGACCACGCCCAAAGTGTCTAGAGACACTCCCACACACTCTGAGACCACGCCCACAAACTTTGAGACCACGCCCACAGTGTCTAGAGACACGCCCACACACTCTAAGACCACGCCCACACACTCTGAGACCACGCCCACACACTCTGAGACCACGCCCACACACTTTGAGACCACGCCCACAGTGTCTAGAGACACGCCCACACACTCTGAGACCACGCCAACAAACTCTGAGACCACGCCCACACACTCTGAGACCACGCCCACAGTGTCTAGAGACACGCCCACATACTCTATGACCACGCCCACAGACTCTGAGACCACGCCCACAGACTTTGTGACCACGCCCACAAACTTTGAGACCACGCCCACAAACTTTGAGACCACGCCCACAAACTTTGAGACCACGCCCACAAACTTTGAGACCACGCCTACACACTTTGAGACCACGCCCACACACTTTGAGACCACGCCCACACACTCTGAGACCACGCCCACAGTGTCTAGAGACACGCCCACACACTCTGAGACCACGCCCACACACTTTGAGACCACGCCCACACACTCTGAGACCACGCCCACACACTTTGAGACGACGCCCACAGTGTCTAGAGACACGCCCACATACTCTGAGACCACACCCACAAACTTTGAGACCACGCCCACAAACGTTGAGACCACGCCCACACACTCTGAGACCACGCCCACAGTGTCTAGTGACACGCCCACACTCCCAGAGACCACGCCCACCCACCCCGAGTCCAAACCCAACTTCCACCACCATCCCACAACTTAAGTCCAAACTTGGCCGAGCGGAGCCGTCGTCCTCCCAAGCGGCCGGGTCGACCTGCTCGGCCTTCTGAGGCCAAGTCGGGAGGTGAAGTTCGAGTCCGGCCAGGAGTCTCGGGAGCGGGTCCCCGGGCCCGGCCACGCCCCCGGTGGCCACGCCCAGTGTGTCCGAGGCCCCGCCCACAGATTCGGGTGCCCCGCCCACTTTTGAATCGGTTCCGCCCCGGACCCCTGACCACGCCCACAGTGTCAAGAGACACACCCGCTCACTCCGAGACCACGCCCACACACTTTGAGACCACGCCCACATACTCTGTGACCACTCCCACACACTCTGAGACCACGCCCACACACTCTGAGACCACGCCCACACACTCTGAGACCACGCCCACAGTGTCTAGAGGTACGCCCACACACTCAGAGACCACGCCCCCACACTATGAGACCACGCCCACATACTCTGAGACCACGCCCACAGTGTCTAGTGACACGCCCACACTCACAGAGACCACGCCCACAGTGTTTGGAGACACGCCCACACACTCTGAGACCACGCCCACACACTCTTTGACCACGCCCACACACTCTGAGACCACGCCCACACACTCTGAGACCACGCCCACACACTCTGAGACCACGCCCACAAACTTTGAGACCACGCCCACACACTCTGAGACCACGCCCACACACTTTGAGACCACGCCCACAAACTTTGAGACCACGCCCACAAACTTTGAGACCACGCCCACAGTGTCTAGAGACACGCCCACACACTCGGAGACCACGCCCACACACTTTGAGACCACGCCCACACACTTTGAGACCACGCCCACAGTGTCTAGAGACACGCCCACACACTCTATGACCACGCCCACAGACTGTGAGGCCACGCCCACTTTGTCTAGAGACACGCCCACACTCCCAGAGACCACGCCCGCCCACCCCGAGTCCAAACCCAACTTCCACCACCATCGCACAACTTAAGTCCAAACTAGGCCGAGCGGAGCCGTCGTCCTCCCAAGCGGCCGGGTCGACCTGCTCGGCCTTCTGAGGCCAAGTCGGGAGGTGAAGTTCGAGTCCGGCCAGGAGTCTCGGGAGCGTGTCCCCGGGCCCGCCCACGCCCCCGGTGGCCACGCCCAGTGTGTCCGAGGCCCCGCCCACAGACCCGGGTGCCCCGCCCACTTTTGAATCGGCTCAGCCCCTGGACCCCTGACCACGCCCACTGGGTACGGAGACACGCCCACATACTCTGTGACCACGCCCACAGTGTCTAGAGACACGCCCACACACTCTGAGACCACGCCCACAGACTCTGAGACCACGCCCACACACTCTGAGACCACGCCCACACACTTTGAGACCACGCCCACAGTGTCTAGAGAGACGCCCACATGCTCTGAGACCACGCCCACATGCTCTGTGACCACGCCCACACACTCTGAGACCTCGCCCACACACTTAGAGACCACGCCCACAAACTTAGAGACCACGCCCACAAACTTTGAGACCACGCCCACAGTGTCTAGAGAAACGCCCACATGCTCTGTGACCACGCCCACACACTCTGAGACCACGCCCACTGTGTCTAGAGACACGCCCACACGCTCTGAGACCACGCCCACACACTTTGAGACCACGCCCACAAACTTACAGACCACGCGCACAGTGTCTAGAGACACGCCCACACACTCTGAGACCACGCCCACACACTCTGAGACCACGCCCACACACTCTGAGACCACGCCCACAGTGTCTAGAGACACGCCCACATACTCTGTGACCACGCCCACTTTGTCTAGTGACACGCCCACACACTCTGAGACCACGCCCACACACTCTGAGACCACGCCCACAGTGTCTAGAGACACGCCCACACACTCTGAGACCACGCCCACGCACTCTGAGACCACGCCCACACACTCTGAGACCACGCCCACACACTCTGAGACCACGCCCACAGTGTCTAGAGACACGCCCACACACTCTGAGACCACGCCCACACACTTTGAGACCACGCCCACACACTTTGAGACCACGCCCACAAACTTTGAGACCACGCCCACAGTGTAAAGAGACACGCCCACACACTCTGAGACCACGCCCACACACTTTGAGACCACGCCCGCAAACTTTGAGACCACGCCCACAGTGTCTAGAGACACGCCCACAGTGTCTGGAGACACGCCCACACACTCTGAGACCACGCCCACAAACTTTGAGACCACGCCCACAAACTTTGAGACCACGCCCAAAGTGTCTAGAGACACTCCCACACACTCTGAGACCACGCCCACACACTCTGAGACCACGCCCACAAACTTTGAGACCACGCCCACAAACTCTGAGACCACGCCCACAGTGTCTGGAGACACTCCCACACACTCTGAGACCACGCCCACAAACTTAGAGACCACGCCCACACACTCTGAGGCCACGCCCACTGTGTCTAGAGACACGCCCACACGCTCTGAGACCACGCCCACAGTGTCAAGAGACACGCCCACACACTCTGAGACCACGCCCACACACTCTGAGACCACACCCACAAACTTTGAGACCACGCCCACAAACTTTGAGACCATGCCCACAAACTCTGAGACCACGCCCACACACTCTGAGACCACGCCCACACACTCTGAGACCACGCCCACACACTCTGAGACCACGCCCACAGACTTTGAGACCACGCCCACAGTGTCTAGAGACACGCCCACACACTCTGAGACCACGCCCACACACTCTGAGACCACGCCCACAGTGACTAGAGACACGCCCACACACTCTGAGACCACGCCCACAAACTTTGAGACCACGCCCACAAACTTTGAGACCACGCCCACAGTGTCTAGAGACACACCCGCACACTCTGAGACCACGCCCACACACTTTGAGACCACGCCCACAAACTTTGAGACCACGCCCACACACTCTGAGACCACGCCCACAAACTTTGAGACCACGCCCACACACTTTGAGACCACGCCCAAAGTGTCTAGAGACACTCCCAAACACTCTGAGACCACGCCCACAAACTTTGAGACCACGCCCACAAACTTTGAGACCACGCCCACAGTGTCTACAGACACGCCCACACGCTCGTAGACCACGCCCACACACTCTGAGACCACGCCCACACACTCTGTGACCACGCCCACACGCTCTGAGACCACGCCCACAAACTTTGAGACCACGCCCACAGGGTCTGGAGACACTCCCACAAACTCTGAGACCACGCCCACAAACTTTGAGACCACGCCCACACACTCTGAGACCACGCCCACAGTGTCTGGAGACACGCCCACACACTCTGAGACCACGCCCACAAACTGTGAGACCACGCCCACACACTCTGTGACCACGCTCACACACTCTGAGACCACGCCCACACACTCTGTGACCACGCCCACAGTGTCTAGAGACACGCCCACACACTCTGCGACCACGCCCACAGTGTCTGGAGACACGCCCACACACTCTGAGACCACGCCCACACACTCTGAGACCACGCCCACAGACTTTGTGACCACGCCCACACACTCTGAGACCACGCCCACAAACTTTGAGACCACGCCTACAGTGTCTGGAGACACGCCCACTTACTCTGTGACCACGCCCACACACTCTGAGATCACGCCCACAGTGTCTGGAGACACGACCACACGCTCTGAGACCACGCCCACAAACTTTGAGACCACGCCCACAAACTCTGAGACCACGCCCACAGTGTGTAGAGACACACCCACACACTCTGAGACCACGCCCACACACTCCGAGACCACGCCCACATACTCTGTGACCACGCCCACATACTCTGTGACCACGCCCACACACTCTGAGACCACGCCCACAGTGTCTAGAGACATGCCCACATACTCTATGACCACGCCCACAAACTTTGAGACCACGGCCACAGTGTCTAGAGACACGCCCACACACTCTGAGACCCCGCCCACCCACTCTGAGACCACGCCCACACACTCTGTGACCACGCCCACAGACTCTGTGACCACGCCCACCAACTTTGAGACCACGCCCACAAACTCTGAGACCACGCCCACAGTGTCTAGAGACACGCCCACACACTCTGAGACCACGCCCACAGTGTCTATAGACACGCCCACACACTCTGAGACCACGCCCATACACGCTGAGGCCACGCCCACAGTGTCTAGAGACACGCCCACACACTCTGATGCCACGCCCACACACTCTGTGACCACGCCCACATACTCTGTGACCACGCCCACCAACTTTGAGACCACGCCCACAAACTCTGAGACCACGCCCACAGTGTCTAGAGACACGCCCACACACTCTGAGACCACGCCCACAGTGTCTATAGACACGCCCACACACTCTGAGACCACGCCCGCCCACGCCGAGTCCAAACCCAACTTCCACCACCATCCCACAACTTAAGTCCAAACTTGGCCGAGCGGAGCCGTCGTCCTCCCAAGCGGCCGGGTCGACCTGCTCGGCCTTCTGAGGCCAAGTCGAGAGTTGAAGTTCGAGTCCGGCCAGGAGTCTCGGGAGTGGGTCCCCGGGCCCGGCCACGCCCCCGGTGGCCACGCCCAGTGTGTCCGAGGCCCCGCCCACAGATTCGTGTGCCCCGCCCACTTTTGAATCGGCTCCGCCCCCGGACCCCTGACCACGCCCACTGTGTCTAGAGACACGCCCACACGCTCTGAGACCACGCCCACACACTTTGAGACCACGCCCACAAACTTACAGACCACGCGCACAGTGTCTAGAGACACGCCCACACACTCTGAGACCACGCCCACACACTCTGAGACCACGCCCACACACTCTGAGACCACGCCCACAGTGTCTAGAGACACGCCCACATACTCTGTGACCACGCCCACTTTGTCCAGTGACACGCCCACACACTCTGAGACCACGCCCACACACTCTGAGACCACGCCCACAGTGTCTAGAGACACGCCCACACACTCTGAGACCACGCCCACGCACTCTGAGACCACGCCCACACACTCTGAGACCACGCCCACAGTGTCTAGAGACACGCCCACATACTCTGTGACCACGCCCACTTTGTCTAGTGACACGCCCACACACTCTGAGACCACGCCCACACACTCTGAGACCACGCCCACAGTGTCTAGAGACACGCCCACATACTCTGTGACCACGCCCACTTTGTCTAGTGACACGCCCACACACTCTGAGACCACGCCCACGCACTCTGAGACCACGCCCACAAACTTTGAGACCACGCCCACACACTCTGAGACCACGCCCACAAACTTTGAGACCACGCCACAGTGTCTAGAGACACGCCCACACACTCGGAGACCATGCCCACAGTGTCTGGAGACACGCCCACACACTCTGAGACCACGCCCACAGTGTCTAGAGACACGCCCACACACTCTGAGACCACGTCCACAGACTTTGTGACCACGGCCACAAACTTTGGGACCACGCCCACAAACTTTGAGACCACGCCCACAGTGTCTGGAGACACGCCCACACACTCTGAGACCACGCCCACAAACTTTGAGACCACGCCCACACACTCTGAGACCACACCCACACACTCGGAGACCACTCCCACAAACTTTGAGACCACGCCCACAGTGTCTAGAGACACGCCCACACACTCAGAGACCACACCCACAAACTTTGAGACCACGCCCACAGACTTTGAGACCACGCCCACACACTCAGAGACCACGCCCATACACTCAGAGGCCACGCCCACAGTGTCTAGAGACACGCCCACACACTCTGTGACCACGCCCACAGACTCTGTGACCACGCCCACCAACTTTGAGACCACGCCCACAAACTCTGAGACCACGCCCACAGTGTCTATAGACACGCCCACACACTCTGAGACCACGCCCACAGTGTCTAGAGACACGCCCACACACTCTGAGACCACGCCCACACACTCAGAGACCACGCCCACGCACTTTGAGACCACGCCCACAGTGTCTATAGACACGCCCACACACTCTGAGACCACGCCTACAGTGTCCAGAGACACGCCCACACACTCTGAGACCACGCCCACACACTCTGAGACCACGCCCACAAACTTTGAGACCACGCCCACACACTTTGAGACCACGCCCACAAACTTTGAGACCACGCCCACAGTGTCTATAGACACGCCCACACACTCTGAGACCACGCCCACCCACCCTGAGTCCAAACCCACCTTCCACTACCATCCCACAACTTAAGTCCAAACTTGGCCGAGCGGAGCCGTCGTCCTCCCAAGCGGCTGGGTCGACCTGCTCGGACTTCTGAGGCCAAGTCTGGAGTTGAAGTCTGAGTCCGGCCAGGAGTCTCGGGAGCGGGTCCCCGGGCCCGCCCACGCCCCCGGTGGCCACGCCCAGTGTGTCCGAGGCCCCGCCCACAGATTCGTGTGCCCCGCCCACTTTTGAATCGGCTCCGCCCCCGGACCCCTGACCACGCCCACAGTGTCAAGAGACACACCCGCTCACTCCGAGACCACGCCCACACACTCCGAGGCCACGCCCACACACTTTGAGACCACGCCCACACACTCTGAGACCACGCCCACACACTTTGAGACCACGCCCACAGTGTCTAGAGACACGCCCACATACTCTGAGACCACGCCCACACACTCTGAAACCACGCCCACACACTCTGAGACCACGCCCACTGTGTCTAGAGACACGCCCACACGCTCTGAGACCACGCCCACACACTTTGAGACCACGCCCACAAACTTACAGACCACGCGCACAGTGTCTAGAGACACGCCCACACACTCTGAGACCACGCCCACACACTCTGAGACCACGCCCACACACTCTGAGACCACGCCCACAGTGTCTAGAGACACGCCCACATACTCTGTGACCACGCCCACTTTGTCTAGTGACACGCCCACACACTCTGAGACCACGCCCACGCACTCTGAGACCACGCCCACAAACTTTGAGACCACGCCCACACACTCTGAGACCACGCCCACAAACTTTGAGACCACGCCACAGTGTCTAGAGACACGCCCACACACTCGGAGACCATGCCCACAGTGTCTGGAGACACGCCCACACACTCTGAGACCACGCCCACAGTGTCTAGAGACACGCCCACACACTCTGAGACCACGTCCACAGACTTTGTGACCACGGCCACAAACTTTGGGACCACGCCCACAAACTTTGAGACCACGCCCACAGTGTCTGGAGACACGCCCACACACTCTGAGACCACGCCCACAAACTTTGAGACCACGCCCACACACTTTGAGACCACGCCCAAAGTGTCTAGAGACACTCCCACACACTCTGTGACCACGCCCACAAACTTTGACACCACGCCCACACACTCTGAGACCACGCCCACACACTCTGAGACCACGCCCACGCACTCTGAGACCACGCCCACACACTCTGAGACCACGCCCACAGTGTCTAGAGACACGCCCACATACTCTGTGACCACGCCCACTTTGTCTAGTGACACGCCCACCACTCTGAGACCACGCCCACACACTCTGAGACCACGCCCACAGTGTCTAGAGACACGCCCACATACTCTGTGACCACGCCCACTTTGTCTAGTGACACGCCCACACACTCTGAGACCACGCCCACGCACTCTGAGACCACGCCCACACACTCTGAGACCACGCCCACAGTGTCTAGAGACACGCCCACATACTCTGTGACCACGCCCACTTTGTCTAGTGACACGCCCACACACTCTGAGACCACGCCCACACACTCTGAGACCACGCCCACAGTGTCTAGAGACACGCCCACATACTCTGTGACCACGCCCACTTTGTCTAGTGACACGCCCACACACTCTGAGACCACGCCCACACACTCTGAGACCACGCCCACAGTGTCTAGAGACACGCCCACACACTCTAGGACCACGCCCACAGTGTCTAGAGACACGCCCACACACTCTGAGACCACGCACACAGTGTCTAGAGACACGCCTTCACACTCTGAGACCACGCCCACACACTCTGAGACCACGCCCAAAGTGTCTAGAGACACGCCCACACACTCTGAGACCACGCCCACAATGTCTAGAGACACGCCCACACACTCTGAGACCACGCCCACACACTCTGAGACCACGCCCACTCACTTTGAGACCACGCCCACACATTCTGAGACCACGCCCACAGTGTCTAGAGAAACGCCCACACACTCTGAGACCACGCCCACAAACTTTGAGACCACGCCCACAGTGTCTAGAGACACGCCCACACACTCTGAGACCACGCCCGCAGTGTCAAGAGACACGCCCACACACTCTGAGACCACGCCCACAAACTTTGAGACCACGCCCACAGTGTCTAGAGACACGCCCACACACTCAGAGACCACGCCCACACACTCTGATGCCACGCCCACGGTGTCTAAAGACACACCCACACACTCTGAGACCACGCCCACATACTCAGAGACCACGCCCATACACTCTGATGCCACGCCCATACACTCTGAGACCACGCCACAAACTTTGACACCACGCCCACAAACTTTGAGACCACGCCCACAGTGTTTAGAGACACGCCCACACACTCTGAGACCACGCCCACACACTCTGAGACCACGCCCACACACTCTGAGACCACACCCACACACTCGGAGACCACTCCCACAAACTTTGAGACCACGCCCACAGTGTCTAGAGACACGCCCACACACTCAGAGACCACACCCACAAACTTTGAGACCACGCCCACAGACTTTGAGACCACGCCCACACACTCAGAGACCACGCCCATACACTCAGAGGCCACGCCCACAGTGTCTAGAGACACGCCCACACACTCTGTGACCACGCCCACAGACTCTGTGACCACGCCCACCAAGTTTGAGACCACGCCCACAAACTCTGAGACCACGCCCACAGTGTCTATAGACACGCCCACACACTCTGAGACCACGCCCACAGTGTCTAGAGACACGCCCACACACTCTGAGACCACGCCCACACACTCAGAGACCACGCCCACGCACTTTGAGACCACGCCCACAGTGTGTAGAGACACGCCCACACACTCTGAGACCACGCCTACAGTGTCCAGAGACACGCCCACACACTCTGAGACCACGCCCACACACTCTGAGACCACGCCCACAAACTTTGAGACCACGCCCACACACTCTGAGACCACGCCCACACACTTTGAGACCACGCCCACACACTTTGAGACCACGCCCACAAACTTTGAGACCACGCCCACAAACTTCGAGACCACGCCCACACTGTCTAGAGACACGCCCACACACTCGGAGACCACGCCCACAAACTTTGAGACCACGCCCACAAACTTTGAGACCACGCCCACAGTGTCTAGAGACACGCCCACACACTCTGAGACCACGCCCACAAGTTTTGAGACCACGCCCACAAACTTTGAGACCACGCCCACACACTCTGAGACCACGCCCACAAACTTTGAGGCCACGCCCACAAACTTTGAGACCTCGCCCACAGTGTCTAGAGACACGCCCACACATTCTGAGACCACGCCCACAGTGTCTGGAGACACGCCCACACACTCTGAGACCACGCCCACATACTCTGAGACCACGCCCACACACTCTGAGACCACGCCCACAGTGTCTAGAGACACGCCCACACACTCTGAGATCACGCCCTCACACTCTGAGACCACGCCCACACACTCTGAGACCACGCCCACACACTCTGAGACCACGCCCACAAACTTTGAGACCACGCCCACAATCTTTGAGACCACGCCCACAAACTTTGAGACCACTCCCACAAACTTTGAGACCACGCCCACAGTGTCTAGAGACACGCCCACACACTCTGAGACCACGCCCACACGCTCTGAGACCACGCCCACACACTCTGAGACCACGCCCACAGTGTCTAGAGACACGCCCACACGCTCTGAGACCACGCCCACACACTCTGAGACCACGCCCACAGTGTCTGGAGACACGCCCACAAACTTTGAGACCACGCCAACACACTTTGAGGCCACGCCCACCGTGTCTAGAGACACGCCCACACACTCTGAGACCACGCCCACAAACTTTGAGACCACGCCCACAGTGTCTAGAGACACGCCCACACACTCTGAGACCACGCCCACAGTGGCAAGAGACACGCCCACACACTCTGAGAACACGCCCACACACTTTGAGACCACGCCCACACACTTTGAGACCACGCCCACACACTCTGAGACCACGCCCACAGTGTCAGGAGACACGCCCACACTCTCTGAGACCACGCCCACACACTCAGAGACCACGCCCATACACTCAGAGGCCACGCCCACAGTGTCTAGAGACACGCCCACACACTCTGAGACCACGCCCACACACTCTGAGACCACGCCCACAGTGTCTAGAGACACGCCCACACACTCTGAGACCACGCCCACCCACCCCGAGTCCAAACCCAACTTCCACTACCATTCCACAACTAAAGTCCAAACTTGGCCGAGCGGAGCCGTCGTCCTCCCAAGCGGCCGGGTCGACCCGCTCGGGCTTCTGAGGCCAAGTCGGGAGGTGAAGTCTGAGTCCGGCCTGGAGTCTTGTGGATGGCTCCTCGGGCCCGCCCACGCCCCCCGTGGCCACGCCCAGTGTTTCCGAGACCCCGCCCACAGACTCGGTGGCCCCGCCCACTTCGGACTCGGACCCGCCCCCGGACGCCGGGACCACGCCCACTTCGTCCGGGGACACGCCCACACTGCAGTAGACCACGCCCACTGTCTCTGGGGCCACGCCCACACGCTGTGGCCACGCCCACGCAGTCTGAGGCCACTCCCACTCAATCTGAGGCCACTCCTACTTTATTAGACCACGCCCTCTGTGTCTAGGGACACGCCCACACGCTCCCGTGCCACGCCCACGCAGGTGGAGGCCACGCCCACGCTCTGGGACGCCCCGCCCCCTCAAACTTAGACTCCGCCCCCAGACCCCGGGACCACGCCCACCACCTCCAGAGCCACTCCCACACGACCCGGAGACACGCCCACCCACCCCGAGTCCACGCCCACCCTCCACCACCCTCCCACCACCAAAGTCCAAACTAGGCCGAGCGGAGCGGTCGTCCTCCCAAGCGGCCGGGTCGACCCGCTCGGCCTTCTGAGTCCACGTCGGGAGGTGAAGTCTGAGTTCGGCCTGGAGTCTTCTGGATGGCTCCTCGGGCCCGCCCACGGTCTTGGAGACCACGCCCAGTGTATCTGAGACCCCGCCCACCGACTCGGTGGCCCCGCCCACTCCAGATTCGGATCCGCCCCCAGAACCTGGGACCACGCCCACTTTGTCCGGGGACACGCCCAGGCTCTAGTAGACCACGCCCACTGTCCCTGTGGCCACGCCCACTGTCCCTGGGGCCACGCCCACATGCTTTAGCAACTCCCACGCTTTCTGAAGCCACGCCCACCCCACGAGACCACGCCCTCAGTGTCCAGGGACACGCCCATGCGCTCCCGGGCCACGCCCAAGCATCCTGAGGCCACTCCCACGCTCTGGGAAGCCCCGCCCCCTCAAAATTAGAGTCCGCCTCCAGACCCCGGGACCACGCCCACCATCTCCAGAGCCACTCCCACGCGATCCGGAGACACGCCCAGTCAACTTGGGGCCACACCCACTCTCTGTGGCCACGCCCAAATATGGTGGACAAGGAAGTAACCAGGAAGTGAACAGTGACGTCACCAGGAAGTAAACAGGAAGTAAACAGGAAGTGAACAGTGACGTCACCAGGAAGTAAACAGGAAGTAAACAGTGACGTCACCAGGAAGTAGGCAGTGACGTCACCAGGAAGTAAACCGGAAGTGAAAAGTGACATCACCAGGAAGTAAACAGGAAGTAAACAGTGACGTCACCAGGAAGTAAACAGTGACGTCACCAGGAAGCAACCAGGAAGTAAACAGTGACGTCACCAGGAAGTAAACCGGAAGTGAAAAGTGACGTCATACTTAGGGACCACGCCCACCGTATCCGGGGACACGCCCACGCTCCCAGAGACCACGCCCAGTCAATTTTGGGCCACGCCTACTCTCTGCGGCCACGCCCACGCTGGCAGAGACCACGCCCACTGGTTGTGGCCACGCCCACCAGGGCGTCACCAGGAAGTAAACAGATGTAAAAAAATAAAAAAAATAAAAATAATTTAAAAAAATAAAAAAATAAAAAAACCAGAGAAAGACAGAGAGAGAGAGAGAGAGAGAGAGAGAGAGAGAGAGAGACAGAGAGAGAGACATGGTGTTAAAGAAACCCAGAGAGACACTTGCAGAGACATTGAGAGACGTCTCTGCAGAGACATTGTGAGAGACATAAAAAAATTAAAAAAATAAAAAAAATAAAAAAAAATAAAAGAAAATAAGAAAAACAGAAAGAACCAGAGAGAACGAGAGAGAGAGAGAGAGAGAGAGAGAGAGAGAGAGAGAGAGAGAGAGAGAGAGAGAGACATGGTGTTAAAGAGACAGAGACACTGAGAGACGTCTCTGCAGAGACATTGTGAGTGAGAGACATAAAAAAAATTAAAAAAATTAAAAAATATAAAAAAAATAAGAAAAACAGAAAGAAACAGAGAGAACCAGAGAGAACGAGAGAGAGAGAGAACGAGAGAGAGAGAGAGAGAGAGAGAGAGAGAGAGAGAGAGAGAGAGAGAGAGAGAGAGAGAGAGACATGGTGGTAAAGAGACAGAGACACTGAGAGAGAGACGTCTCTGCAGAGACATTGAGAGAGACAAAAAAATAAAAAAAATAAAAAAATTAAAAAATAAAAAAAATAAAAGGAAATAAGAGAAACAGAGAGAAAGAGAGAGAGAACCATAGAGAGAACCAGAAAGAACGAGAGAGAGAGAGAGAGAGAGAGAGAGAGAGAGAGAGAGAGAGAGAGAGAGAGAGACATGGCGTTAAAGAAACCCATACAGACAATGAGAGACGTCTCTGCAGAGACATTGTGAGACATGTAATATAAAAAAATTTAAAAAAAATTTAAAAAAAATTAAAAAAAATTAAAACAACCCAGAGAGACGCTCCCCCCAGTGACAGAGACGGAAAGACAGACACACTCACTCACAGCTCAAAAATAAAAAAATAAATAAATAATTAAATAAATAATATATAATAAATAAATATTTTAATTATAAAAAAATTTAATTTAAAAAAAATAAAATTTTATAAAAAAAAAAAATAAAATTTTATAAAAAAAAAAAATAAAATTTTATAAAAAAAAAAAATAAAATTTTATAAAAAAAAAAATAAAATTTTATAAAAAAAAAAATAAAATTTTATAAAAAAAAAAAATAAAATTTTATAAAAAAAAAAAATAAAATTTTATAAAAAAAAAAAATAAAATTTTATAAAAAAAAAAAATAAAATTTTATAAAAAAAAAAAATAAAATTTTATAAAAAAAAAAAATAAAATTTTATAAAAAAAAAAAATAAAATTTTATAAAAAAAAAAAATAAAATTTTATAAAAAAAAAAAATAAAATTTTATAAAAAAAAAAAATAAAATTTTATAAAAAAAAAAAATAAAATTTTATAAAAAAAAAAAATAAAATTTTATAAAAAAAAAAAATAAAATTTTATAAAAAAAAAAAATAAAATTTTATAAAAAAAAAAAATAAAATTTTATAAAAAAAAAAAATAAAATTTTATAAAAAAAAAAATAAAATTTTATAAAAAAAAAAAATAAAATTTTATAAAAAAAAAAAATAAAATTTTATAAAAAAAAAAAATAAAATTTTATAAAAAAAAAAAATAAAATTTTATAAAAAAAAAAAATAAAATTTTATAAAAAAAAAAAATAAAATTTTATAAAAAAAAAAAATAAAATTTTATAAAAAAAAAAAATAAAATTTTATAAAAAAAAAAATAAAATTTTATAAAAAAAAAAAATAAAATTTTATAAAAAAAAAAAATAAAATTTTATAAAAAAAAAAATAAAATTTTATAAAAAAAAAAAATAAAATTTTATAAAAAAAAAAAATAAAATTTTATAAAAAAAAAAAATAAAATTTTATAAAAAAAAAAAATAAAATTTTATAAAAAAAAAAAATAAAATTTTATAAAAAAAAAAAATAAAATTTTATAAAAAAAAAAAATAAAATTTTATAAAAAAAAAAATAAAATTTTATAAAAAAAAAAAATAAAATTTTATAAAAAAAAAAAATAAAATTTTATAAAAAAAAAAAATAAAATTTTATAAAAAAAAAAAAAGAGTCCAAACTTGATATTTCGACGCGTTTGCCGGCCTCGAAATACCAAGTCTGGACTTTGACTCTGCCCCTCCCTCTGACCCACGCTGCCCGTTTCGGACAACTGGTCGACCTCGCGGTGCTGCCTCCCCCCTCTCCCTCGCGGTCGGACTCTGACTCCCGGCCCTCGCCTGCGGGCCCCGGGGTTGAGGGTGGGCCCCGGGGTCCGAGTGCGGGCTGTGGGTCCGGCCCCTGCCCGCGGCTCCGGAGCGTGAGTCCGCCCCTCGCCTCGCGCTCCGGGGCTGAGGGTCCGGCCCCTGGGTCAGAGTCCACGGTGTGAGTCGGTCCCTTACCTCACGTTCAAAACGGTGAGCCCGGCCCCTGCCTCTCGGTCCAAGTGTTGAGCCCGGCCCCTGCCTCGGAGTCCAGAGTTCGAGTCCGGCCCTGGGGTCCGCGTTCAGGGAGCGAGCCCGGCCCCTCACCTGACGGTCAAGGTGTGAGCCCAGCCCCTGCCTCACGTTCAACGTCGTGAGTCCGGCCCCGGGGTCCGCGTCCAGGCGGCGAGCCCGGCCCCTTACCTCACGTCCCGAGGTGTGAGTCCGCTCCTCACCTCACGGTCCAAGGCGTGAGTCCGGCCCCTTCCCTCGGAGTCCAGAGTTCGAGTCCGGCCCTGGGGTCCAGCGTCCAGGGTGCGGGTCCGGCCCCCGGGGTCCGCGTCCGGGGTGAGAGTCCGGCCCCCGCCTCTCTCTGGTACCACGCCCACTTTGTCCGGGGACACGCCTAGGCTCTAGTAGACCACGCCCACTGTCCCTGGGGCCACGCCCACCACCTCCAGAGCCACTCACTCCCACACGACCAGGAGACACGCCCACCCATCCCGAGTCCACACCCACCCTCCACCACCCTCCCACCACCAAAGTCCAAACTCGGCCGAGCGGAGCCGTCGTCCTCCCAAGCGGCCGGGTCGACCCGCTCGGCCTTCTGAGGCCAAGTCGGGAGGTGAAGTCCGAGTCCGGCCGGGAGACTCGGGAGCGGGTCCCAGGGTCCGCCCACGCTCTTGGTGACCACGCCCAGTGTGTCTGAGGCCCCGCCCACAGACTCGGGTTCCCCGCCCACTCCAGATTCGGATCCGCCCCCTGACCCTGGTACCACGCCCACTTTGTCCGGGGACACGCCTAGGCTCTAGTAGACCACGCCCACTGTCCCTGGGGCCACGCCCACATGCTTTAGCCACTCCCACGCTTTCTGAAGCCACACCCACCCCACGAGACCACGCCCCTCGTGTCCACGGACACGCCCACACGCTCCCGGGCCACGCCCAAGCATCCTGAGGCCACGCCCATGCTCTGGGAGGCCACGCCCACTCCGAAGTAGACTCCGCCCCAAGACCCGGGGACCACGCCCACCATCTCCAGAGCCACTCCCACGCGACCCGGAGACACGCCCAGTCAACTTGGGGCCACGCCCACTCTCTGTGGCCACGCCCAAATATGGTGGACGAGGAAGTAACCAGGAAGTGAACAGTGACGTCACCAGGAAGTAAACAGGAAGTGAACAGTGACATCACCAGGAAGTAAACAGGAAGTAAACAGTGACGTCACCAGGAAGTAAACAGGAAGTAAATAGTGACGTCACCAGGAAGTAAACAGGAAGTAAACAGTGACGTCACCAGGAAGTAAACAGTGACGCCACCAGGAAGTAAACAGGAAGTAAACAGTGACGTCACTAGGAAGTAAGCAGTGACGTCACCAGGAAGTAACCAGGAAGTGAACTGTGACGTCACTAGGAAGTAAACAGGAAGTAAACCGGAAGTGAACAGTGACGTCACCAGGAAGTAAACAGGAAGTGAACAGTGACGTCACCAGGAAGTAGGCAGTGACGTCACCAGGAAGTAAACCGGAAGTGAAAAGTGACATCACCAGGAAGTAAACAGGAAGTAAACAGTGACGTCACAAGTAATTAAACAGTGACGTCACCAGGAAGTAAACAGTGACGTCACCAGGAAGTAACCAGGAAGTAAACCAGAAGTGAACAGTGACGTCACCAGGAAGTGAACATTGCCGTCACCAGGAAGTAAACAGTGACGTCACCAGGAAGCGAACAGGAAGTAAACAGTTACGTAACCAGGTCGCAAACAGGAAGTAAACAGTTACGTAACCAGGAAGCGAACAGGAAGTAAACAGTGACGTCACCAGGAACTAAACAGGAAGTGAACAGTGACGTCACCAGGAAGTAAAATGTGACGTCACCAGGAAGTAAACAGTGACGTCACCAGGAAGTAAGCAGTGACGTCACCAGGAAGTAAACCGGAAGTGAAAAGTGACGTCACCAGGAAGTAAACAGGAAGTGAAAAATGACGTCATCAGGAAGTAAACAGGAAGTAAACAGGAAGTAAACAATGACGTCACAAGGAAGTTAACAGGAAGTAAACCGGAAGTGAAAAGTGACGTCATCAGGAAGTAAACAGGAAGCAAACGGGAAGTGAAAACTGACGTCATCAGGAAGTCATTAGGGACCACGCCCACCGTTTCTGGAGACACGCCCATGCTCTCGGAGACCACGCCCAGTCAATTTTGGGCCACGCCCACTCTCTGCGGACACGCCCACGCTTGCAGAGACCACGCCCACCGGTTGTGGCCACGCCCACCAGGGCGTCACCAGGAAGTAAACAGATGTAAAAAAATAAAGAAAATTAAAAAAATTTAAAAAAAATAAAAAAATCAGAGAAAGACAGAGAGAAACAGAGAGAGAGAGAGAGAGAGAGAGAGAGAGAGAGAGAGAGAGAGAGAGAGAGAGAGAGAGAGAGAGAGAGAGAGACATGGTGTTAAAGAGACAGAGACACTGAGAGAGACGTCTCTGCAGAGACACTGTGAGAGACGTAAAACAATTAAAAAATGAAAAAAATATAAGAAAAAGAGAGAAAAACAGAGAAAGACAGAGAGAACCAGAGAGAACCAGAGAGAACCAGAGAGAACCAGAGAGAACCAGAGAGAACCAGAGAGAACCAGAGAGAACCAGAGAGAACCAGAGAGAACCAGAGAGAGAGAGAGAGAGAGAGAGAGAGAGAGAGAGAGAGAGAGAGAGAGAGAGAGAGAGAGAGAGAGAGAGAGACATGGTGTTAAAGAGACGGAGACAATGAGAGAGACGTCTCTGCAGAGACACTGTGAGAGACATAAAAAAATAAAAAAAATTAAAAAAAATAAAAAAAATTAAAAAAAATAAAAGGAAATAAGAAAAACAGAAAGAACGAGAGAGAGAGAGAGAGAGAGAGAGAGAGAGAGAGAGAGAGAGACATGGTGTCAAAGATGCAGAGACACTGAGAGACGTCTCTGCAGAGACACTGTGAGAGACATGAAAAATTAAAAAAAAATTAAAAAAAATAAAAAATAAAAAAAATTAAAAAAAATTAAGAAAAGCAGAGAGAGACGCCCCCCCCCACACCGGAGACAGAGATGGCAAGTCACACCCCACACACAACTCAGTAATAAAAAAAAATTATAAAAAAATAAAAAATATAATAAATAATTAATATATAATAAATAAAATAATAAATAAAATTTTAAAAATTTAAAAAAAAATAAAATTTTATAAAAAAAAAAAAATAAAATTTTATAAAAAAAAAAAAAGAGTCCAAACTTGGTATTTCGACGCGTTTGCCGGCCTCGAGATACCAAGTCTGGACTTTGACTCTGCCCCTCCCTCTGACCCACGCTGCCCCTTTCGGACAACTGGTCTACCTCGCGGTGCTGCCTCCCCCCTCTCCCTCGCGGTCGGACTCTGACTCCCGGCCCTCGCCTGCGGGCCCCGGGGTTGAGGGTGGGCCCCGGGGTCCGAGTGCGGGCTGTGGGTCCGGCCCCTGCCTGCGGCTCCGGAGCGTGAGTCCGCCCCTCGCCTCGCGCTCCGGGGCTGAGGGTCCGGCCCCTGGGTCAGAGTCCACGGTGTGAGTCGGCCCCTTACCTTACGGTCCAGAGTGTGAGTCGGCCCCTTACCTCACGTTCAAAACGGTGAGCCCGGCCCCTGCCTCTCGGTCCAAGTGTTGAGCCCGGCCCCTTCCCTCGGAGTCCAGAGTTCGAGTCCGGCCCAGGGGTCCGCGTCCAGGGAGCGAGCCCGGCCCCTCACCTGACGGTCAAGGTGTGAGCCCGGCCCCTGCCTCGGAGTCCGGGCCGCGTGTGTGTGGGTCCGGCCCCCGCCTGAGAGTCGTGGTCTGCGGGTCCGGCCACCGCCCGCGGCTCCGTCCGGGTTCGCGAGTCCGGCTCCTGCCTCTGGCTCCGGGGTGGGTGGGAGTCCGGCCCCGGGGTCCGCGTCCGGGGTTGGGGTTGGGGTCCGGGCGCCGCCCGAGAGTCTGGCTACCGTGTGCCGCTGCGGCCCCCGCCTCCTCCTCCGGCTCCGGGGTGGGGTGGGGTGGGGTGGGTGGGAGTCCGGGCCCCGGCCGAGAGTCTGGCTGCCGTGTGCGCCGCCGCGGCCCCCGCCCGAGAGTCTGGCTAGCGTGGGGTCAGCCCTCTGCCTCCGTCTCCGGCCCCGGGGTGGGAGCGAGCGAGCGAGCGAGTCCGGGCCCCGCCTGAGAGTCGTGGTCGCGGGTCCGTCCTGTCCCACCGTCCCCGGCTCCGGATCGTGAGTCCAGCTTCTCCTACCTCACGGGGTCCGGAGCGTGCGCGTGCGTGCGTGAGTCCGGCCCGGTCGGTCGGACGCCAGAGCGGGGACGTCCCCCCCCCTGTGTGTGTGTGTGTGGGGAGGGGGGGGACACGGACTTCCGGGGCGCGGAGGTCAGAGAGCGTGACCCGGGCGAGGGCGGCCGAGAGGCCCGGGGAGGCTTCACCGTGTCGGGTGCGGGACCCGGGATGGTCCCCCCGGAGGTCCGCGACTTCCGTGGCGTGGAACTCTGAGTTCCACCCGGGGACCCCGGCCACCTACGAGGCCGGGGACCCCCTCTCCCTGTCGGACACCGGGACAGGGAGGTCCCCCTGGGGGGACTCGGACTTCCTGGGCGGGGAAGTCAAAGAGTTGACCCAGGTGTGGGCAATAATCAAGCCAAGGAGGCTTCACCTGGTCGGACACGGGACTCACAATGTCCCCCTGGAAGTCTCTGACTTCCATAGCGTGGAACTCTAAGTTCCACCGGGGCCTGGGCCACCACCAAACCCCGGGACCCCTCTCCCTGTCGGACACAGGAAGTAGGAAGTCCCCCTGGGGGACTCAGACTTCCGCGACCTGGAAGTCAAACGCCCGACCCAGGTGTGGGCACCAATCAAGCCGAGGAGGCTTCACCTGGTCGGACGCAGGAAGGAGGAAGTCCCCCTGAGGGGACTTGGGCTTCCATAGCATGGAAGTCAAGCACTTGACCCAGGTGAGGGCACTCGGGAGGCCGAGGATGCTTCACCCGGTCGGACATGGGACTCACAATGTCCCCCTGGAAGTCTCAGACTTCCAGACCTGGAACTCTGAGTTCCACCAGGGGCCTGGGCCGCCACCATACCCAGGACCCCTCACCCTGTCGGACACCAAGACAGGGAGGTCCCCCTGGGGGACTTAGACTTCCATGACCTGGAAGTCAAATGCCCGACCCAGGTGTGGGCAAAGATCAAGCCGGGGAGGCTTCACCTGGTCGGACACGGGACTCACCATGTCCCCCTGGAAGTCTCTGACTTCCATAGCATGGAACTTAGAGTTCCACCCCGGGGCCCGGGCCACCACTAAACCCGGGACCCCTCACCCTGTGGGACTCGGGAACAGGGAGGCCCCCCTGAGGGACCCAGGCCGAGAGGCCGATTTTCATGGGGGAGAGGGTACAATATCTGCGGTTAGGACCGGTCGCGACCGGCGTCAGCCAGGGGACCGACCTGGCTCCCCCTGCCCAGGTCGTGGTTCCCTGAGGCGGACGTGAGGCGTCAGATCCGTCCCCTCAGGACCCGGATGGAAGTCTGAGCTCCATGGAACTTTAGGGGGCCCTGGCCGCTCGGGAGACCGGGGACCCTCAACCCTGTCGGACACCAGCACAGGGAGGTCCCCCTGAGGGACTTGGACTTCCATGACCTGGAAGTCTAGGAGTTGGACCCAGGTAAGGGCACTCGGGAGGCCAGGGAGGCTTCACCCTGTCGGACACGGGACCCAGGATGGTCCCCCTGACTTCCATACCTGGAACTCTAAGTTCCACCTGGGGACCTCGGCCACCACCTAAGCCCAGGACCCCTCACCCAGTCGGACACAGGAACTAGGAAGTCCCCCTGGGGGACTCAGACTTCCACAGCCTGGAAGTCAAAGAGTTGGACCCAGGTGTGGGCACTGGTGAAGCCAGGGAGGCTTCACCTGGTCGGACACAGGAACTAGAAAGTCCCCCTGAGGGGACTCAGACTTCCATAGCCTGGAAGTCAAACACTTGACCCAGGTGAGGGCACTCGGGAGGCCCAGGAGGCTTCACCCCGTCGGACACAGGACCGACCTGGTCCCCCTGGAAGTCTCTGACTTCCATGGCCTGGAACTCTGAGTTCCACCCGGGGCCCCAGCCACCTACGAGGCCGGGGACCCCTCACCCTGTCGGACACAGGGACCGACCTGGTCCCCCTGAGGGACTCGGACTTCCGCGCCCTGGAAGTCAAACGCCCGACCCAGGTGTGGGCACCGATCAAGCCGGGGAGGCTTCACCCGGTCGGACACGGGACCCGCCACGTCCCCCTGGAAGCCTCTGACTTCCGTGGCCTGGAACCCTGAGTTCCGCCCGGGGCCGGGGCCGCCGCCTGAGCCCGGGACCCCTCTCCCTGTCGGGCGCGGGCGCGGGACGGACCCGGTGCCCCTGGGCGTCTCTGGCCGAGAGGCCGAGTTTCACTGGGGAGAGGGCGCAGTAGCTGCGGGC